>NW_028173000.1:0-28856 GCF_963971535.1 Notolepis coatsorum
TATACAGTAGGCTATACATTAGGTTATACATTAGGATATTAGGCTATACATTAGGTTATACATTAGGCTATTATGCTATACATTAGGCTATACATTAGGTTATACATTAGGCTATTAGGCTATACATTAGGCTATACATTAGGCTATACATTAGGCTATACATTAGGCTATACATTAGGCTATACATTAGGCTATACATTAGGCTATACATTAGGCTATACATTAGGCTATACATTAGGCTATGTTACTCCACAACACTGTCCAACAAGTATAACCACCAGGGTTCCTCCAAAGTGATTTGACGCCTGTGATGAATGTGTACACATTACGACTCGGATGACGACGAAACATGTACGCATTTATACAGATGAGGGATGAAGGATCCAACTAAACCCTCTTCTGTTGAAACTCTGTCGTTTTAGAAGAGAGAAACGTGACGTTTAGAGAGGGTTTTTGTTTTCCTACGGTATATTTTCACAGCTGAATAAACAACCTGTCCTCAGAGGAGGAGAACAGGGAACTCAGTTTGAAGCTAGCGAGCTCCCCGGCACGTTAGTGGTTCACTGCTGCTGCTGTTGTTGTTGTTGTTGTTGTTGTTGTTGTTGTTGTTGTTGTTGTTGTTGTTGTTGTTGTTGTTTTTTACAATGGCAGGCCCACCATTTTGTTTACAAACTCAATTGAATGTACTATTCAAGAAGTATCTCCAGGGTTACGCTCGCGTCAGAGTGCCTCGACATGATTTCGTTTCTGATTTATTATTTTGACAAAACCATCGCGGATAGAATCATTCTCAGAAGAACTATACAAACTGCACTTACGTTGTAATTACAAAACTTGCCAAACAACCTCGCAAATCAAAACAAACCGCTCTCTCCCCTAAACTGCATCATGCCGTCGTACTATACTGCTGAGCTGCCTCTACTACACACAACCCTGCAGAAAAGAAAATGGCCATTCCATGCAACACCCACACCTCACGACCACCAGGCCCGACCCCCTCGAACCCCGTGGATAACCTACCTATCTCTGCGCGGGCACCCCACCACCAGCCCCGGCCCCAGGGGCGGACCTAGCACATTTGGCGCCCTAGGAAAGCTACACCACCCCCCGCCCCCCCAAAAATCTAAACATATTAATACATTTTTGGCCCCTTTTTCCCTTATGCTAGATTTTTTTTTAAATGTCAAAATATTGGTTGCAGATAAAGAGGGGCCGTAAGAAAAACGGTGCAGTTTTTCTAGGCAACAAACGGTGCAGTTTTTCTAGGCAACCGCCCTATGTCACCTATATAGGAAGCTCCGCCCCCTGCCCGACCCCTCTCCCCCCCTCGGACCCCGTGGATCACCTACCTACTATCTCACCCCCCTCCCCCCTCGGACCCGTGGATCACCTACCTATCATCTCACCCCTCCCCCCTCGGACCCCGTGGATCACCTACCTACTATCTCACCCCTCCCCCCCTCGGACCCCGTGGATCACCTACCTCCTATCTCACCCCTCCCCCCCTCGGACCCCGTGGATCACCTACCTACTATCTCACCCCTCCCCCTCGGACCCCGTGGATCACCTACCTATCTCACCCCTCCCCCCCCCCCCTCGGACCCCGTGGATCACTACTATCTCACCCCTCCCCCCCCCTCAGACCCCGTGGATCACCTACCTATCATCTCACCCCTCCCCCCTCGGACCCCGTGGATCACCTACCTACCTACCTCACCCCTCCCCCCTCGGACCCCGTGGATTCACCTACCACATCTCCCCCTCCCACCCCTCGGCACCCGTGATCACCTCCCTATCTCACCCCCTCCCCCCTCGGACCCCCGTGATCACCTACCCTATCTCACCCCTCACCCCCTCGGACCCCGTGGATCACCTACCTACTATCTCACCTCTCCCCCCCTCGGACCCCGTGGATCACCTACCTATCTCACCCCTCCCCCCTCGGACCCCGTGGATTCACCTACCTACTATCTCACCCCTCCCCCCCTCGGACCCCGTGGATCACCTACCTACTCACCCCTCCCCCCTCGGACCCCGTGGATCACCTACCTATCTCACCCCTCCCCCCTCGGACCCCGTGATCACCTACCTACATCTCACCCCCCCCCCCCCTCGACCCCGTGGATCACCTACCTATCTCGGCGCTGCAGAACAGCTGCTGGGGGTGTGCGGGGTTGCAGCTGCACGCCTCCACCAGCCCTCCGGTCCCCAGGCGCAGCAGCAGCACGGCGAGGCCCAGGCAGAGGCACCGCGGCAGGGCCACAGCCATGACTCCGGCAGCCTCTCTCTCTCTCTCTGAACCACCACAACCACCACCACCACCACCACTCGGCTGCCTCCCTCTTGATCACGCCAGGCCCGCGGGGCGGCGGGGGAGAGAGGGGGGAGAGAGGAGAGGAGCGCAGGGGGTATAATCTCTGGGTCTCTGGTATCGCGGGCCGAAAGGCGGTTGTTGTCGGCAGAAATGTGTTTAGCTGTAGATTCCGGCTCCTTCTCTCAGTCGAGTTCAAGTCTGTTGTTGCCGATGTCTCTCTCTCTTCTCTCTCTCTCTCTCTCTCTCTCTCTGAATCTCTCACTCTGTCATTCTCTCTCTCTCTCTCTCGTTCTCTCTCTCTCTGAATCTCTCACTCTGTCATTCTCTCTTTCTCTCTCTTTCTCACTCTTTCTCCCTCTTTCTCTGAATATCTCACTCTGTCATTCTCACTCTTGCTCTGGCCCTTTCTCTACTTCTCTCACTCTCTCGCTCTCCTTCTAGCTCTTTCACTCTGTCCCTTGATCTCTTTTTTTTCTTTCTCTGTCTCTCTCTCTCTCTCTCTCTCTCTCTGGGTTTCTCACTCTGTCATTCTCTCTCTTTCACTCTAGGCTTTGGCTCTCTCCCTCTCTCTCTGTCCGCCGTCTCTCTCGCTCTATCTCTCTCGCTGTCCGTTGATCAGTGTACCTCTCTCTCTCTCTCTCTCTCTCTCTCTCTCTCTCTCTCTCTCTCTCACAGTGTCTCTCGCCCTGTCACACTGGTGCTGAATGCTGAGAAGGTCCCCCTCACAGGGAGCCTCTTATGTTCTCAACAACTTAGGGTTTCTGAAGGACCGCCCCTTTCTCCCTCTCTATTTATATATCAAGCTCTCTCTCTCTCTCTGTCTACCGCTCTCTCTCTACCGCTCTCTCTCTACCGCTCTCTCTATACCGCTCTCTCTCTCCCCTCTCCTCTCCTCCCCTTCTCCTGTCCCTCTCTCTCTCCTCTCTCTTTATCCTCTCCTCTCTCTCCACTCTATCTTCCTCTTCCTCTCTCTCTCTCTCTACCGCTCTCTCTCTACCGCTCTCCTCTATACCGCTCTCTCTCTCCCCCTCCTCTGCCTCCCCTCTCCTGTCCCTCTCTTCTCCTCTCTCTTTCTCCTCTCCTCTCCTCTCCTCTCTCTCTCTCTCTCTCTCTCTCTCTCCTCTCTCTCTCTCTCTCTCTCTCTCTCTCTCTCTCCTCTCTATTTCTCTCGTGTCCTCTCTCTCTCCTCTCTCTCCCCTCTCCTCTATCTCCCCTCCTCTCCTCTCTTTCTCTTCTCTCTCTCGCTCTCACTCTCTCTCTACCTCTCTATCTCTCCCTGTCCTCTGCTCTCTCTCTCTATCCTCTCCTCTCTCGCCCACTCCTCTCTCACCTCTCTCACCCCCTCTCCTCTCCCTCCCCTCTCCTGTCCCTCTCTTCTCTCTCTTTCTCCTCTCTCTCTATCTTCCTTTATCGTCTCCCTCTCCTCTCCTCTCTCTCCCCATCTCC
Organism: Notolepis coatsorum; assembly: GCF_963971535.1. Taxonomy (NCBI): domain Eukaryota; kingdom Metazoa; phylum Chordata; class Actinopteri; order Aulopiformes; family Paralepididae; genus Notolepis; species Notolepis coatsorum. The sequence goes on from NW_028173000.1 coordinate 3,761, forward strand.
TCTCTCTCCCCTCCCCTCTCTCTCCCCTCATCTCCTATCTCCTCTATCTCCTCTTTCTGTATCTCTCTCTCTCCTATCATCGCCTCTCTATATCTCTCTCTCCTCTCTCTCTCCTCTCTCTCTCATATAATAAATATTAAAACAGTTTTGTTAATGCAAATAATGACAATAGAGAATAAGAGAAACAAGGGGGGAAATACCAAATAGACAAAATGTTGAAAAAACAAACAACAACACAATGTTCTGTTCAGTAGAAGACTAACAGTGATGAAGAGGATGCAGCATAGAGAGAGAGAGACAAGACAGAGAGAGTAGAGGGAGAGAGACAAGACAGAGAGAGAGAGACAAGACAGAGAGAGAAAAAAACAAAGTGACCCCCTCTCGTACCACTATCAAGCCCTGCAGTGCCAAGAGCTGAGGAGCAGCAGGAACCCCCTTACCCAGCTGGTCCTGAGGCTGAGTCCAAAAACCTGCTCTCTTAACACACCCCAGGAACAGAACACATCACCAATCAGAATAAATCAAATTACTACACAGCTAAACAAAACTACATCACCTATTGGAAAACACAAACAAAAGCACAGAGCAAAATGCAGTGCTATCTGGCTCTAAATCGACAGTACACCATAGCAGATTACTTGAGCATGGTGACTGATCAACAACTAAAAAGAACCTTGACAAAATACAGACTGAGTGAGCACAGCCTCGCTGTTGAAAAGGGAAGGCACAGGAAAACCTGGCTCCCTGCAGAGCAAAGGCTGTGCTGTCATTGCACCCTCAGTGAGCCTGAAACTGAGTTGCACTTCCTCACCAAATGTGAAAATATAAATATATTAGAGAAACGCATTAAATTTTTTTTAACTAATAACAAAAGGTTTTCTTGCACTACCAGATACAGGAAAACTACCAGTCCTACTAGGGGAGGACTCAACAAGCTGTGAGCTAGCAGCAGCCAATGTTGCTGCCTGCCACAAACTGAGGGACAGTGAGTGACAGTCACCTGACATGTTTATGCCGTAATATTTTATGTTCTAATTTATGATGATAATTTTTGTATGTACTATGACATTAATATGTGTTTTTGTAACCCATGCTTATGTATTAATAATTTGCCTATTGCAACATGTACAAGTGACGTCATGCCAATAAAGCCATTTTAATTGAATTTAATTTAATTGAGAGAAGACATATAGAGTAGAGGGAGAGACAAGACAGAGAGAAAGACAAGTCAGAGAGAGAGACAAGTCAGAGAGAGAGACAAGACAGAGAGAAAGACAAGTCAGAGAGAGAGACAAGTCAGAGAGAGAGACAAGTCAGAGAGAGAGACAAGACAGAGAGAGAGACAAGACAGAGAGAGAGACAAGACAGAGAGAGAGACAAGACAGAGAGAGAGAGAGACAGAGAGAGACAAGACAGAGAGAGAGACAAGTCAGAGAGAGAGACAAGACAGAGAGAGAGACAAGACAGAGAGAGAGAGACAAGACAGAGAGAGAGACAAGACAGAGAGAGAGACAAGACAGAGAGAGAGAGAGAGAGAGACAAAGACAGAGAGAGAGAGAGAGACAGAGAGAGACAAGACAGAGAGAGAGAGAACAAGTCAGAGAGAGAGACACAAGACAGAGAGAGAGACAAGACCAGAGAGAGAGACAAGACAGAGAGAGAGACAAGACAGAGAGAGAGAGAGACAGACAAGACACGAGAGAGAGACAAGACAGAGAGAGAGACAAGACAAAGAGAGAGACAAGACAAAGAGAGAGAGACAAGACAGAGAGAGAGACAGACAAGAAGAGAGAGACAAGACAGAGAGAGAGACAAGACAGAGAGAGAGACAAGACAGAGAGAGAGACAAGACAGAGAGAGAGAGACAAGACAGAGAGAGAGACAATACAGAGAGAGAAGACAAGAGAGAGAGACAAGACAGAGAGAGACAAGACAGAGAGAGAGACAAGACAGAGAGAGAGAGACAAGACAGAGAGAGAGACAAGACAAGAGAGAGACAAGACAGAGAGAGAGACAAGACAAAGAGAGAGAGACAAGACAGAGAGAGAGAGACAAGACAGAGAGAGAGACAAGACAGAGAGAGAGACAAGACAGAGAGAGACAAGACAGAGAGAGAGAGAGACAAGACAGAGAGAGAGACAAGACAGAGAGAGAGACAAGACAGAGAGAGAGACAGAGAGAGACAAGACAGAGAGAGAGAGAGACAAGACAGAGAGAGAGACAAGACAGAGAGAGAGACAAGACAGAGAGAGAGACAAGACAGAGAGAGAGACGAGAGAGAGAGAGAGAGAGAGAGAGACAAGCCAGAGAGAGAGACAAGACAGAGAGAGAGACAAGACAGAGAGAGAGACGAGAGAGAGAGAGAGACAAGACAGAGAGACAAGACAGAGAGAGAGACAAGAGAGAGAGAGATGAGACAGAGAGAGAGACAGAGAGAGACAAGACAGAGAGAGACACAAGAGAGAGAGATACAAGACAGAGAGAGACGAGACAGAGAGAGAGACAAGACAGAGAGACAAGACAGAGAGAGAGACAAGACAGAGAGAGAGACAGAGAGACAAGACAGAGAGAGACAAGACAGAGAGAGACAAGACAGAGAGAGAGACAAGAGAGAGAGAGAGAGAGAGAGACAAGACAGAGAGAGACAAGACAGAGAGAGACAAGACAGAGAGAGAGACAGAGAGAGAGACAAGACAGAGAGAGACAAGACAGAGAGAGAGACAAGAGAGAGAGAGAGACAAGACAGAGAGAGACAAGACAGAGAGAGAGACAGAGAGAGACAAGAGAGAGAGAGACAAGACAGAGAGACAAGACAGAGAGAGACAAGACAGAGAGAGAGACAGAGAGAGACAAGAGAGAGAGAGACAAGACAGAGAGAGACAAGACAGAGAGAGAGACAAGACAGAGAGAGAGACAAGACAGAGAGAGAGACAAGACAGAGAGAGAGATAGAGAGACAAGACAGAGAGAGAGACAAGACAGAGAGAGAGAGAGAGACAGACAGAGAGAGAGACAAGACAGAGAGACAAGACAGAGAGAGAGAGACAAGACAGAGAGAGAGACAGAGAGAGAGACAAGACAGAGAGAGAGACAAGACAGAGAGAGAGACAAGACAGAGAGAGAGACAAGACAGAGAGAGAGACAAGACAGAGAGAGAGACAAGACAGAGAGAGAGACAAGACAGAGAGAGACGAGACAGAGAGAGAGACAAGACAGAGAGAGACAAGACAGAGAGACAAGACAGAGAGAGAGACAAGAGAGAGAGAGACAAGACAGAGAGAGAGACAAGACAGAGAGAGAGACAAGACAGAGAGAGAGACAAGACAGAGAGAGACAAGACAGAGAGAGAAACAAGACAGAGAGAGAGACAAGACAGAGAGAGAGAGAGACAGACAGAGAGAGAGACAAGACAGAGAGACAAGACAGAGAGAGAGACAAGACAGAGAGAGACAAGACAGAGAGAGAGACAAGACAGAGAGAGAGAGAGAGAGATACAAGACAGAGAGAGAGACAAGACAGAGAGAGAGAGAGACAAGACAGAGAGACAAGACAGAGAGAGAGACAAGACAGAGAGAGACGAGACAGAGAGAGAGACAGAGAGAGACAAGACAGAGAGACAAGACAGAGAGAGAGACAAGAGAGAGAGAGACAAGACAGAGAGAGAGACAAGACAGAGAGAGAGACAAGACAGAGAGAGACAAGACAGAGAGAGAAACAAGACAGAGAGAGAGACAAGACAGAGAGAGAGACAAGACAGAGAGAGAGAGACAGACAGAGAGAGAGACAAGACAGAGAGACAAGACAGAGAGAGACAAGCCAGAGAGAGAAACAAGACAGAGAGAGAGACAAGACAGAGAGAGAGAGACAGACAGAGAGAGAGACAAGACAGAGAGACAAGACAGAGAGAGAGACAAGACAGAGAGAGACAAGACAGAGAGAGAGACAAGACAGAGAGAGAGAGAGATACAAGACAGAGAGAGAGACAAGACAGAGAGAGAGACAAGACAGAGAGAGACAAGACAGAGAGAGAAACAAGACAGAGAGAGAGACAAGACAGAGAGAGAGAGACAGACAGAGAGAGAGACAAGACAGAGAGACAAGACAGAGAGAGAGACAAGACAGAGAGAGACAAGACAGAGAGAGAGACAAGACAGAGAGAGAGAGACAAGACAGAGAGAGACGAGACAGAGAGAGAGACAAGACAGAGAGAGAGACAAGACAGAGAGAGAGACAAGACAGAGACAGAGAGAGAGACAAGACAGAGAGAGACGAGACAGAGAGAGAGACAAGACAGAGAGAGAGACAAGACAGATAGAGAGACAAGACAGAGAGAGAGACAAGACAGAGAGAGAGACAAGACAGAGAGAGACAAGACAGAGAGAGACAAGACAGAGAGAGAGACAAGTCAGAGAGAGAGACAAGACAGAGAGAGAGACAAGACAGAGAGAGAGAGAGAGAGAGAGAGACAAGACAGAGAGAGAGACAAGACAGAGAGACAAGACAGAGAGAGACAAGACAGAGAGAGAGACAAGACAGAGAGAGAGACAAGACAGAGAGAGAGACAAGAGAGAGAGAGAGACAAGACAGAGAGAGAGACAGAGAGAGACAAGACAGAGAGAGACAAGACAGAGAGAGACAAGACAGAGAGAGAGACAAGACAGAGAGAGAGACAAGACAGAGAGAGAGACAAGAGAGAGAGAGAGACAAGACAGAGAGAGACAATGCAGAGAGAGAGACAAGACAGAGAGAGAGACAAGACAGAGAGAGACAAGACAGAGAGAGAGACAAGACAGAGAGAGAGACAAGACAGAGACAGAGAGAGAGACAAGACAGAGAGAGACGAGACAGAGAGAGACAAGACAGAGAGAGAGACAAGACAGAGAGAGAGAGACAAGACAGAGAGAGACAAGACAGAGAGAGAGACAAGACAGAGAGACAAGACAGAGAGAGAGACAAGACAGAGAGAGAGACAAGACAGATAGAGAGAGAGAGAGACAAGACAGAGAGAGAGACAATACAGAGAGAGAGACAAGTCAGAGAGAGAGACAAGACAGAGAGAGAGACAAGACAGAGAGAGAGACAAGACAGAGAGAGAGACAAGACAGAGAGAGAGACAAGACAGAGAGAGAGAGAGACAAGACAGAGAGAGAGACAAGACAGAGAGAGAGACAAGACAGAGAGAGAGACAAGACAGAGAGAGAGACAAGACAGAGAGAGAGACAAGACAGAGAGAGAGACAGACAAGACAGCAGAGAGAGAGACAGACAGACAGAGAGAGACAAGACAGAGAGAGACGAGACAGAGAGAGAGACAAGACAGAGAGAGAGACAGAGAGAGAGACAGAGAGAGACAAGACAGAGAGAGACAAGACAGAGAGAGACGAGACAGAGAGAGAGACAAGACAGAGAGAGAGACAAGACAGAGAGAGAGACAGAGAGAGACAAGACAGAGAGAGAGACAGAGAGAGACAAGACAGAGAGAGAGAGACAAGACAGAGAGAGACGAGACAGAGAGAGAGACAAGACAGAGAGAGACAAGACAGAGAGACAAGACAGAGAGAGAGATAAGACAGAGAGAGACAAGACAGAGAGACAAGACAAGACAGAGAGAGAGATAAGACAGAGAGAGACGAGACAGAGAGAGAGACAAGACAGAGAGAGACAAGACAGAGAGAGAGACAAGACAGAGAGAGACAAGACAGAGAGAGAGACAAGACAGAGAGAGACAAGACAGAGAGAGACAAGAGAGAGAGAGATGAGACAGAGAGAGAGACAAGACAGAGAGAGAGAGAGAGAGAGAGAGAGAGAGAGAGAGAGAGAGAGAGAGAGAGAGAGAGAGAGAGAGAGAGAGAGAGAGAGAGAGAGAGAGAGAGAGAGGCATGATGTGTAACAAACATCATGAGTGGGCATCAAACCCGCGGTGGTGTGGTCCCATGCGCGTTCAAAGTGTCCCATACGCCTCTCTGCGATCACACACAGCTGGTGTGAATCAGTGATGGTGAAACAGAAGGCAGGCCGTCATTCCACAAAGCGCTTCATGAAAGTTGCTGTTTGGCAAATCTGGATAATGTGTGAATAATCATGAAACTTATATCTGTAGATGCACTCAATAACCCATAATAAACACAATGGTTCAATCTAAGCACAGTGTTCAGTGAATGTTCCTGTTCTTTCTCATGTTGTTGTTGTTGTTGTTGTTGTTGTTGTTGTTGTTGTTGTTGTTGCTGTTGTTGTTGACAGAGACAGAATAGGACAGCCTATTCAACAACAACTACACATTATTTATGCTTGTTAAATCTGATTTACCTGAACAAATTACTATGTACAGAGTTTTTCTTTAATGTAACCTTTATTTCCCCAGGGAAGGTTACCTGAATACTGTTTTTAAGCAATGCCTTGCTTCAGTCACACAGCAACACATAATATAGCTACAATAAGATAATAAGTTAAGACAATTAAATATATATATATGTATGTTTTTTTCCCTCTGAAATGTAATTGAGTAAAAGTACAAAGTATACAAACCTAATAATACTCAAGTAAAGTGCAAAATCCCCCAAAACAGTACTTAAGTATTGTAACGAAGTACAATTACTCAAGTACTTTACACCCCTGGCTAGAAATGTAACTGTAACTGTATTTGCTCCGCCTCTTGTCTTCCAGATCAGCAACCCGAGTTTCCCGGTGGTGGTGAAGATCGGACACGCCCACTCCGGGATGGGGAAGGTGATGTCACATCCTGCACGCTCTCTCCTTTGTCTCTTGTAAAACACATTAAGCACTCAAAACTAGGGATGCTCGATATTGGCTTTTTTACCGATACCGATATACCGATATTGTCCAACTCTTAATTTCCGATACTGATATCAACCGATACCGATATATGCAGGGTTCCCCCCCCCCCCAAAGAATTTAATAATTTCAGGTAATTAACATTACATTATCTTGTTGTGGAATTAACACAACATTATGCATACTTTTGACAATAAATAAAATCAGAATTTGTTCTTACTTGCTTGCCTGGGTAAATAAAGGTTATAGAAATGTTAAAAAAAAAAGTATAATAATATATATATATATTTTTTTTTTCTTTTTTGAAAACCGATACCGATATTTTCCGATATCACACTTTAATGCCGATATCGGCCGATAATATCGGTAGGCCAATAATATCGGACATCCCTACTCAAAACCAATAAAAATAGATCAATAAAATAGAGGAAAAAAGCATTAGGCCCCTGAACAAGGAGCCAGCCTGCACACAGACATGCTATAGGGCCCTGAACAAGGAGCCAGCCTGCACACAGACATGCTATAGGGCCCCTGAACAAGGAGCCAGCCTGCACACAGACATGCTATAGGGCCCCTGAACAAGGAGCCAGCCTGCACACAGACATGCTATAGGGCCCTGAACAAGGAGCCAGCCTGCACACAGACATGCTATAGGGCCCCTGAACAAGGAGCCAGCCTGCACACAGACATGCTATAGGGCCCCTGAACAAGGAGCCTCCACACAGACATGCTATAGGGCCCCTGAACAAGGAGCCTCCACACAGACAGAACGCACAAAAATGTACGAACTAAAAAAAAAAAACACAAAAAAACACAAAAAAAAGAACGAACTAAAACGAACAAAAAAATAACAAAAAAACGAACGAAAAAAACAAACGAAAAAATAAACAAACGAAAAAATAAACGAACAAAAAAAACGAACGCAAAAAAATTTACGAACTAAAACAAAAATGAAAAAAAATAACGCAAAAAAATAACGAAAATAAAAGAACAAAAAAACGAAAGAAAAAAAAGAACGCAAAAAAATTAACTAACTAAAACGAAAACGCAAAAAAAATAACGCAACAAAACGAACGAACTAAAACAAAAACACAAAAAAAAATAACGAACTAAAACGAAAACGGAAAAAATATGCAAAAAAACGAACGAATGCAAAAAAACGCACGAAAAAAAAGCGCAAACAAATTTACTAACTAAAATGAACTACTGGACCCCAGCATCGTGGACAGCTTCACTAGAACCTGGTGCAGAAGGACTCTGGCTACTACTGGAACCGAAAAAAAGAACGAACTAAAACGAAAATGCCAAAAAAATTACAAACTAAAAAAAAAAAAAGAAAAAAACACAAAAAAACTAACGAACTAAAACGAAAACGAACAAAAAACAACACAAAAAAAGAACGAAAAAAAAATAACAAAAAAAAGAACACAAAAAAAACGAACGCAAAAAAACTAACGCAAAAAAACGAACGCAAAAATTAACGAACAAAAAAAACGAACGCAAACAAATTTACGAACTAAAACTAAGACATGCTATAGGGCCCTGAACAAGGAGCCTCCACACAGACATGCTATAGGGCCCTGAACAAGGAGCCTCCACACAGACATGCTATAGGGCCCCTGAACAAGGAGCCTCCACACAGACATGCTATAGAGGCCCCTGAACAAGGAGCCAGGACACAGACATGCTATAGGCCCCTGAACAAGGAGCCAGGACACAGACATGCTATAGGGCCCCTGAACAAGGAGCCTCCACACAGACATGCTATAGGGCCCCTGAACAAGGAGCCTCCACACAGACATGCTATAGAGGCCCCTGAACAAGGAGCCAGGACACAGACATGCTATAGGGCCCCTGAACAAGGAGCCTCCACACAGACATGCTATAGAGGCCCCTGAACAAGGAGCCAGGACACAGACATGCTATAGGCCCCTGAACAAGGAGCCTCCACACAGACATGCTATAGGGCCCCTGAACAAGGAGCCTCCACACAGACATGCTATAGGGCCCTGAACAAGGAGCCTCCACACAGACATGCTATAGGCCCCTGAACAAGGAGCCAGGACACAGACATGCTATAGGCCCCTGAACAAGGAGCCTCCACACAGACATGCTATAGGGCCCCTGAACAAGGAGCCTCCACACAGACATGCCATAGGCCCCTGAACAAGGAGCCTCCACACAGACAGAACGCACAAAAATTTTTACGAACTAAAAAAAAGAAGAAAAAAAAACACACACACACAAAAAAACGAACGAACTAAAACGAACAAAAAAAGAACGCAAAAAAACGAAAAGAAAATAACAAAAAACCGAACAAAAAAAAAGAACGCAAAAAAACGAACAAAAAAACGAACAAAAAAAAACGAACGCAAAAAAATTTACGAACTAAAATCAAAATGAAAAAAAAATTAAAAAAAATAACGAAAATAAAAGAAAAAAACGAACGAAAAAAAACAACGCAAAGAAATGAACTAACTAAAACGAAAACGCAAAAAAAATAACGCAAAAAAACGAACAAACTAAAACAAAAACGCAAAAAAAAAAACGAACTAAAAAAAAAAAAAAAAACGAACGAACTAAAACGAAAAATAACAAAAAAACGACGCAAAAAATAACAAAAAAAAATAACAAAAAAACTAACGCAAAAAAACGTACAAAAAAATTTACGGACTAAAAAATCAAAGAACAAAAAAAACGAACGCAAAAAAATTTACGAACTAAAACGAAAAAGAAAAAAAAAGAACGCAAAATAATTACGAAAATAAAAGAACAAAAAAACGAACGCAAAAAAAGAACGCAAACAAATTAACTAACTAAAATGAAAACGCAAAAAAACGAACAAAAAAAAGAAGGCAAACAAAGTATTTACGAACTAAAACGAAAAACACAGACATGCTATAGAGGCCCCTGAACAAGGAGCCTCCACACAGACATGCTATAGGGCCCTGAACAAGGAGCCTCCACACAGACATGCTATAGGGCCCCTGAACAAGGAGCCTCCACACAGACATGCTATAGGGCCCCTGAACAAGGAGCCTCCACACAGACATGCTATAGGGCCCCTGAACAAGGAGCCTCCACACAGACATGCTATAGGCCCCTGAACAAGGAGCCAGGACACAGACATGCTATAGGCCCCTGAACAAGGAGCCTCCACACAGACATGCTATAGGGCCCTGAACAAGGAGCCTCCACACAGACATGCTATAGGGCCCCTGAACAAGGAGCCTCCACACAGACATGCTATAGGGCCCCTGAACAAGGAGCCTCCACACAGACATGCTATAGGGCCCCTGAACAAGGAGCCAGGACACAGACATGCTATAGGGCCCCTGAACAAGGAGCCTCCACACAGACCTGCTATAGGGCCCCTGAACAAGGAGCCAGGACACAGACATGCTATAGGGCCCCTGAACAAGGAGCCTCCACACAGACCTGCTATAGGGCCCCTGAACAAGGAGCCTCCACACAGACATGCTATAGGGCCCCTGAACAAGGAGCCTCCACACAGACATGCTATAGGCCCCTGAACAAGGAGCCAGGACACAGACATGCTATAGGCCCCTGAACAAGGAGCCTCCACACAGACATGCTATAGGGCCCCTGAACAAGGAGCCTCCACACAGACATGCCATAGGCCCCTGAACAAGGAGCCTCCACACAGACATGCTATAGGGCCCCTGAACAAGGAGCCTCCACACAGACATGCTATAGGCCCCTGAACAAGGAGCCTCCACACAGACATGCTATAGGCCCCTGAACAAGGAGCCTCCACACAGACATGATATAGGGCCCCTGAACAAGGAGCCAGGACACAGACATGCTATAGGGCCCTGAACAAGGAGCCAGGACACAGACATGCTATAGGCCCTGAACAAGGAGCCAGGACACAGACATGCTATAGGGCCCCTGAACAAGGAGCCAGGACACAGACATGCTATAGGCCCCTGAAAGAGTCCATTGAATGGGCCCTCGCCAAACCTTCATTTACAGTACATTTACATTTTAGTCATGCTGCATATTAGTATAGACATATTAGTAGCATGATAGGTTGTAGTATAAGGATAGTAACATAGTTGGCGGCCGGGTAGCACAGCGTACTAAGCGTCTGTCTACCACCGCAGAGACACTTGTATCGAATCCGCGTTGCCTCCGGCTTGGGCCGGCCGTCATACTGACACAATCGGCGGTGTCAGCGGGAGGGAAGCCGGTGGTGGGTGGTAATCTGGTGGTTGTAAAACAGCGACTCCTACAGGTCGGTCAGGGCGCCTGCACAGCGAGGGAGGGAAATGGTGAAGGTAGTGTGACCTCCTCCCACGCGTTACACTTCACCCAATGAGAGTCCTCGCTGTCAGGTGAAAAGAGGCTGCTGGCTGACTCCGCATGTATCGGAGGAAGCGTGTGATAGACTTCAGGGCTCCCTAGACCGACCAGTGGGGGGGCATATGCGCGCAACGAGCAGGAAGGGGAGGGGGGAATTGGCATAACGACTAAATTGGGATGGGAGGAAAATACAGAAAAACAGGAGGAGAAAAAGTGGATCCAAAAAAAAAGGATAGTAATGGTAAAAGACAGTAAGAAGGTCATTTTTGAAAGAAAATGTATTTAAAGGAGCACGCCAACTTTTTGGGAAATTAGCTTATTTGCCATCTACCCTGGAGTTAGACAGTTGTATTTGGAGTGACTGTTGGGAACTAGGCTACACTGGCACACCTACTTCCAGTGAATGACGCTAAGCTAGGCTAATTCATTTCCCAAAAAGTTGGCATGTTCCTTTAAGATATTGATTGTAGAGGTGTGTTTTTAGTTGATGGCGGAAAATTGGGTTGGTTTTCGGCTGTCCTGACTGTGGTGGGAAGTTTGTTCCACCATTCTGGAGCAGAGAATAGTCTGCTTCTTTTGACGACCACCCAGGAGCCAGAATAGGAGTCAGTCTCAGGCATCCAGAGGATGTAGAGCGTCGTGGTAGTGAAAGGGTTAACCTGCTGTAGTGTGGTAGTGAAAGGGTTAACCTGCTGTAGTGTGGTAGTGAAATGTTAACCTTCTGTAGTGTGGTAGTGAAAGGGTTAACCTTATGTAGTGTGGTAGTGAAAGGTTAACCCTTTGTGGTGTGGTAGTGAAAGAGTTAACCTTCTGTAGTGTGGTAGTGAAAGGTTAACCCTTTGTGGTGTGGTAGTGAAAGAGTTAACCTTCTGTAGTGTGGTAGTGAAAGGTTAACCTTCTGTAGTGTGGTAGTGAAAGGTTAACCTTCTGTAGTGTGGTAGTGAAAGGGTTAACCTTCTGTAGTGTGGTAGTGAAAGGTTAACCCTTTGTGGTGTGGTAGTGAAAGAGTTAACCTTATGTAGTGTGGTAGTGAAAGGTTAACCTTCTGTAGTGTGGCAGTGAAAGGTTAACCTTCTGTAGTGTGGTAGTGAAAGGGTTAACCTTCTGTAGTGAAAGGTTAACCCTTTGTGGTGTGGTAGTGAAAGAGTTAACCTTCTGTAGTGTGGTAGTGAAAGGTTAACCTTCTGTAGTGTGGTAGTGAAAGGGTTAACCTTCTGTAGTGTGGTAGTGAAAGGTTAACCCTTTGTGGTGTGGTAGTGAAAGAGTTAACCTTCTGTAGTGTGGTAGTGAAAGGTTAACCTGCTGTCGTGTGGTAGTGAAAGGTTAACCTTCTGTAGTGTGGTAGTGAAAGGTTAACCGTCTGTAGTGTGGTAGTGAAAGGGTTAACCTTCGGTAGTGTGGTAGTGAAAGGTTAACCTTCTGTAGTGTGGTAGTGAAAGGTTAACCGTCTGTAGTGTGGTAGTGAAAGGTTAACCTTCTGTAGTGTGGTAGTGAAAGGTTAACCGTCTGTAGTGTGGTAGTGAAAGGGTTAACCTTTGGTAGTGTGGTAGTGAAAGGGTTAACCTTCGGTAGTGTGGTAGTGAAAGGTTAACCGTCTGTAGTGTGGTAGTGAAAGGTTAACCGTCTGTAGTGTGGTAGTGAAAGGTTAACCTTCTGTAGTGTGGTAGTGAAAGGTTAACCTTCTGTAGTGTGGTAGTGAAAGGTTAACCGTCTGTAGTGTGGTAGTGAAAGGGTTAACCTTCGGTAGTGTGGTAGTGAAAGGGTTAACCTTCGGTAGTGTGGTAGTGAAAGGTTAACCTTCTGTAGTGTGGTAGTGAAAGGTTAACCGTCTGTAGTGTGGTAGTGAAAGGTTAACCGTCTGTAGTGTGGTAGTGAAAGGGTTAACCTTCGGTAGTGTGGTAGTGAAAGGTTAACCTTCTGTAGTGTGGTAGTGAAAGGTTAACCGTCTGTAGTGTGGTAGTGAAAGGTTAACCTTCTGTAGTGTGGTAGTGAAAGGTTAACCTTCTGTAGTGTGGTAGTGAAAGGCTAACCGTCTGTAGTGTGGTAGTGAAAGGTTAACCTTCTGTAGTGTGGTAGTGAAAGGGTTAACATTATGTTGTGTGGTAGTGAAAGGGTTAACCTTCTGTAGTGTGGTAGTGAAAGGTTAACCTTCTGTAGTGTGGTAGTGAAAGGGTTAACCTTCTGTAGTGTGGTAGTGAAAGGGTTAACCTTCTGTAGTGTGGTAGTGAAAGGTTAACCTTCTGTAGTGTGGTAGTGAAAGGGTTAACCTTCTGTAGTGTGGTAGTGAAAGGGTTAACCTTCTGTAGTGTGGTAGTGAAAGGTTAACCTTCTGTAGTGTGGTAGTGAAAGGGTTAACCTTCTGTAGTGTGGTAGTGAAAGGGTTAACCTTCTGTAGTGTGGTAGTGAAAGGTTAACCTTCTGTAGTGTGGTAGTGAAAGGGTTAACATTCTGTAGTGTGGTAGTGAAAGGTTAACCTTCTGTAGTGTGGTAGTGAAAGGGTTAACCTTCTGTAGTGTGGTAGTGAAAGGTTAACCTTCTGTAGTGTGGTAGTGAAAGGTTAACCTTCTGTAGTGTGGTAGTGAAAGGTTAACCCTTTGTGGTGTGGTAGTGAAAGGTTAACCCTGTGTGGTGTGGTAGTGAAAGGTTAACCCTGTGTGGTGTGGTAGTGAAAGGTAGTGAAAGATCTGCGTGTTCCGGTTATGTTTTCTGTATCTGTGTTGTTCCTCTGCCGTCCACCAGGTGAAGGTGGACAACGCCAGTGACTTCCAGGACATCGCCAGCGTGGTGGCCATCACCCAGACCTACACCACCACCGAGGCCTTCGTGGACGCCAAGTACGACATCCGGGTGCAGAGGATCGGTGGAGACTACAAGGCGTACATGTATGTTGTGTCATGTTGTTATGTGTTGTGGCGCTGTGTGTGCGTGTGTGCGTGCGTGCGTGCGTGTGTTGTGTCTATATTGTTACTAAGTACTACATTCTCCGTCCAGGCGAACGTCCATCTCTGGGAACTGGAAGAGCAACACTGGGTCAGCCATGTTGGAACAAGTAGCCATGACTGACAAGTGAGTCAGCACTACTACACTACTACACTACTACACTACAATTCTACATTCTACAATTCTACAGTCTATACATTTCTACATTACGTTGGTTCCGCCTCTCGTGCTGCTGTGAGTCACACTGTGTTTCCTTCCCACAGGTACAAGCTGTGGGTCGACACCTGCGCCGAGATCTTCGGAGGCCTGGACATCTGCGCCGTCAAAGCCATCTGTGGCAAAGACGGCAACGACTACATCACAGAGGTACGAGAGACAGGACAGCGGTCCGTTAGCTGGAGGTCTCGGAGGTAAGAGACAGGACAGCGGTCCGTTAGCTGGAGGTCTGGGAGGTAAGAGACAGGACAGCGGTCCGTTAGCAGGAGGTCTGGGAGGTAAGAGACAGTGGTCCGTTAGCTGGAGGTCTGGGAGGTAAGAGACAGGACAGTGGTCCGTTAGCAGGAGGTCTGGGAGGTAAGAGACAGGACAGCGGTCCGTTAGCCGGAGGTCTCGGAGGTAAGAGACAGGACAGTGGTCCGTTAGCTGGAGGTCTGGGAGGTGAGAGACAGGACAGCGGTCCGTTAGCTGGAGGTCTGGGAGGTGAGAGGACAGTGGTCCGTTAGCTGGAGGTCTGGGAGGTAAGAGACAGTGGTCCGTTAGCTGGAGGTCTGGGAGGTAAGAGACAGTGGTCCGTTAGCTGGAGGTCTGGGAGGTAAGAGACAGTGGTCCGTTAGCTGGAGGTCTGGGAGGTAAGAGACAGGACAGTGGTCCGTTAGCTGGAGGTCTGGGAGGTAAGAGAGAGTGGTCCGTTAGCTGGAGGTCTGGGAGGTAAGAGACAGGACAGCGGTTCGCTAGCTCCTCCCCGGGGCGCTGCATAGAGTTCTGGGAACAGGTGGTGGAAAGTAACTAAGTATTTTTACTCAAGTACTCCTTGAGGACCCCCTGCTCCCTGGACCCCCTGTTGAGAACGGTATAAGCCCCGCCCACGTATGTCTCCTAAGTATATTTTTACTCAAGTACTCTACTTAATTAACTAAAATTGTAAGCTACTTGTCCTTTATGTGAGTATTTTCATTTTAGGGAACTTTATACTTTTACTCCACTACATTTCAAGGGAAATATTGTACTTTT
Organism: Notolepis coatsorum; assembly: GCF_963971535.1. Taxonomy (NCBI): domain Eukaryota; kingdom Metazoa; phylum Chordata; class Actinopteri; order Aulopiformes; family Paralepididae; genus Notolepis; species Notolepis coatsorum. The sequence goes on from NW_028173000.1 coordinate 19,047, forward strand.
ACTCCACTACATTTCAAGGAAAATATTGTACTTTTTACTCCACTACATTTCAAGGGAAATATTGTACTTTTTACTCCACTACATTTATCTGGAACTGATCAGTTACTAGTTACTTTGTAGAAAAGGATTTTGCGTAGAAAACATAATAGGCTATACAAAATGTATGAAGATTGAAGATTATCTACTTTCACATTTGAAGCCTGTCAACTTCAAGAGGATGTAATCAGAGCAGCACAACTGGACCGCATACCAGTTTAACATAACCTTTAATCAGAGCAGCATAACTGGACCACATACCACTTTAACATAACCTTTAATCAGAGCAGCATAACTGGACCACATACCACTTTAACATAACCTTTAATCAGAGCAGCATAACTGGCCCACATACCACTTTAACATAACCTTTAATCAGAGCAGCATAACTGGACCACATACCACTTTAACATCACCTTTAATCAGAGCAGCATAACTGGACCACATACCACTTTAACATAACCTTTAATCAGAGCAGCATAACTGGACCACATACCACTTTAACATAACCTTTAATCAGAGCAGCATAACTGGACCACATACCACTTTAACATCACATTTAATCAGAGCAGCATAACTGGACCACATACCACTTTAACATGACTTTTAATCAGAGCAGCATAACTGGACCACATACCACTTTAACATCACCTTTAATCAGAGCAGCATAACTGGACCACATACCACTTTAACATAACCTTTAATCAGAGCAGCATAACTGGACCACATACCACTTTAACATAACCTTTAATCAGAGCAGCACAACTGGACCACATACCACTTTAACATCACCTTTAATCAGAGCAGCATAACTGGACCACATACCACTTTAACATCACCTTTAATCAGAGCAGCATAACTGGACCACATACCACTTTAACATCACCTTTAATCAGAGCAGCATAACTGGACCACATACCACTTTAACATGACTTTTAATCAGAGCAGCATAACTGGACCACATACCACTTTAACATCACCTTTAATCAGAGCAGCATAACTGGACCACATACCACTTTAACATAACCTTTAATCAGAGCAGCATAACTGGACCACATACCGTAAGGTTATTCTATAACCCTAGTTATATGAGTATAGCGAGCGCTCTGCTCTATTGGAACTATCCCTTTATCCAGTCTAATATTGAATAATTTTCTCCACATGCACACACCCATCCGCCTGGCCACACCCACATCCGCTCCTCTACATAAGCGGGGTCGTGGCCACACCAGAAGGACCCGCGACCACTTGAATGGTCTATGGTTCTATGAATTGGGCAACCAAGGCGCGCTGGCCCATAACGTGGTTCCACATTGGAAGCACCCAGGGCCAGCGCTATATGCACGTCAAGAACCCGAAACACATCAATGGTGAATTCTAATAAGAAACACCAGACAACGTTCCCTCCATGCTGTCTGGGATGAGCAGCAGGAAGCCGGTCAATAAGACACAAGTCAAGTCAAGTCAAGAGTTTTATTTGTCACGGCATACAAGTATACAATGAAATGCGGGTGGTCTTGCCCGCAACGATGTGCAATACAGTGGTACATATAATAGAATCCAATAAAAACAACATTGTGCAATAAACAGGTAACAGGTAACATGGTGTGACATCTCGGTATCTGTACATAGTTATTTACAGAGCATATAGGACATGCTAGGTCGCTTTGGTAGTGCAATAAACTGTTACTGTTGTTATACTAATTTAAAGTGGCCTTTCCTTTGGCCATAAGTGTGGGTGTGTGCGACATGAGTGTGTGTCTGCTCATGTTAAAGTGTTAAAGTGGCTGCTAGTGTGTGAGCGTGCACAGCGTGCGTGTCGTGTGTGTGCTCATGTGTGCTTGTGTGTGGATAGTTCAGTGTTCTGTGGCACTCAGTGTTCATTGTTCAAGGCTCTGATGGCCTGGGGGAAGAAGCTGAGCCGAAGCCTCTCCGTCCTAGTAGCTGGGGTTCGCAGGCGTCTGCCTGACCTCAGCAGCTGGAACAGGCTGTTGTTGGGGTGGTGAGGGTCTTTCATTATTCTGCAGGCTCTGGATTTGCACCTCTTGTTGTATAGAACCTGCAGGGGAGGTAGTGCAATACCCGTGGTACGCTCGGCTGAGCGCACCACTCTCTGTAGGGCCTTCTTGTCCTGTGCCGTGCTGTTTCCATACCAGGCAGTGATGTTTCCGGTCAAGATGCTCTCTACAGCTCCTGAGTAGAAGGACTGGAGTATCTTCCCCGATACTCTGAACTTCCTTAACTGTCTCAGGTGGTAGAGGCGCTGACAAGGCTCTGACAAAGCCGCTGGCAAGACACCTTATATGACGCGTCTGAGGGCAACCCCGTCAATTCTGCTCCTTACATAAGAGGGGAAGACAGAAGTTCCCCCAGAGAGACCTCTACGTGAGTAACAATTGAAAAAGATACATGTAATAATAATTGGGCCAAGTGACCAACGGCCCAATACACACTGTAATAGGGAGCAGAGCAGAAAACGAACAGTTTTCGAATGCATCGCATCATCCAACTTTGACAAAGACAGCGGTCTGCAGCACAGAGCCTGTAACCTCACGGATGTCTCCTGGCCAATAGTAAAACGCGTCCAGTGACGTATCCCATGGCCGGGGGGAAATCCCGTGACCCACCCATCCTAACATGGAGTGGAACCAGGGAACTCACGTAAAAAAACAACGCTGTTTTTAGGTAGAGAGAAGACATAAGCCTTGGCCAACGCTAACCTAAGCTATACAAAAGCGACCAAGACAATTTTCACACCACACGTCGTATCTCCAAATGTAGTGAAGTAACATATGTTTTGTTATAAACACAGTCCCCTCCCACTGAGACACAGTCCCCTCCTACTGAGACACAGTCCCCTCCCACTGAGACACAGTCCCCTCCCACTGACACACAGTCCCCTCCCACTGACACACAGTCCCCTCCCACTGACACACAGTCCCTCCCACTACTGACACACAGTCCCCTCCCACTACTGACACACAGTCCCCTGCCACTGACACACAGTCCCTCCCACTGAGACACAGTCCCCTCCCACTACTGACACACAGTCCCCTGCCACTGACACACAGTCCCCTCCCACTGACACACAGTCCCCTCCTACTGAGACACAGTCCCCTCCCACTGAGACACAGTCCCCTCCCACTGAGACACAGTCCCCTCCCACTGAGACACAGTCCCCTCCTACTGAGACACAGTCCCCTCCCACTGACACACAGTCCCCTGCCACTGACACACAGTCCCCTCCTACTGAGACACAGTCCCCTCCCACTGAGACACAGTCCCCTCCCACTGAGACACAGTCCCCTCCCACTGAGACACAGTCCCCTCCTACTGAGACACAGTCCCCTCCCACTGACACACAGTCCCCTCCCACTGACACACAGTCCCCTCCCACTGACACACAGTCCCCTCCCACTGACACACAGTCCCCTCCCACTGACACACAGTCCCCTCCTACTGACACACAGTCCCCTCCCACTGACACACAGTCCCCTCCCACTGACACACAGTCCCCTCCCACTGACACACAGTCCCCTCCCACTGACACACAGTCCCCTCCCACTACTGAGACACAGTCCCCTCCTACTGAGACACAGTCCCCTCCCACTGACACACAGTCCCCTCCCACTGACACACAGTCCCGCGCACATGAACACTTTAGGCAACCAACATGCACTTCCGCGTTTCTCTGATTGGCCGAGTGCCTTCCGCGTTTCTCTGATTGGCCGAGCGCGGCTCCCCCTTAAGCTCCAGGAGAGAGGAGAGGCTGAAAACCCGCAGTTCTTGCCCGACTGATGGGAGCCGAATCCCGGATCCGATTTTTCTGATGAATACCCCCAAAACATGGAGGTCCCGAACGCATGGAAGTATTGATTGCGCCGTAACGAATCATTAAAAAAATATACCGTTAACTGGAATATATTGTGCCTTTACACATATGTTGGATTATGCAATTGGTTTGTCACGACAAACTAATAAAAAATCGCGATTTCCGTTCATTGTAAACAATGATGAATGTAGTCACTGTGTGTTGTTGTAGCCACCGGGTAAATAGCGATTTTTTATTAGTTTGTCGTGACAAACCAATTACATAATCCAACATATGTGTAAAGGCACAACATATTCCAGTTAACGGTATATTCTTTTAATGACTCGTTACGGCGCAATCAATACTTCCATGCGTTCGGGACCTCCATGTTTTGGGGGTATTCATCAGAAAAATCGGATCCGGTCGCGGTCAGGTGGCGTAGCGGAGATTGCGTTCGTCACCAACCCCGGAGACGCTGGATTCGCCTGTTCGAATCCAGCTCACAGCTCCGGGGTTGTCACCAGCTTGGCTGGCCGTTCACACTAATACAATTGGCTGTATTAGAGGGTGGGAGAAGCTGGAGGGGTGGGTCCGGGTCGTTGTAAACAGCAACTCCTACAGTTTGGTCGGGGCGCCTGCTCAGCGCGGATAGGATCTAAGGGGGGTAGTGTGATCCTTCCACACGTTACACCCTCTCAGTGAGAGTCCGCGCTGCCAGGTGAAAAGAAGCGGTTGATTGGCTGGACGTGTGTCGGAGGAAGCATGTGATAGCCTCCACTCTCCCAGACCGACTGTGGGGGGTAAGTGCGCAGCGACCAGGAAGGGGATTGGGAATTGGCATAACGACTAACATTGGGATGGGAGAAAATCGGAGGAAAAAGGAGGGGGGAAAAGATAATAATAAAAAAAAAAAAAACTGATCCGGGTTTCGGCTCCCATCAGTCAGGCAAGAACTGCAGGTTTTCAGCCTCTCTCCTGGAGCTTCAGGGGGAGCTTAGTATTCCTGCCTCTGAGGACCGCGTCGCGGCTCATGCACATGCGCGCGCTCGGCCAATCAGAGCAATTCAGAGCAACGCGGAAGCGCATGTTGGTTGCCTAAAGTGTTCACGCGTCCCGCCGCGCACAATTCAGCAGAGGTCAGAGCACTCCAGAACCAATCCAGAACCACTCCAGTACCAGTATCACTCCAGTACCAGTATCACTCCAGTACCAGTACCACTCCAGTATCACTCCAGTACCAGTACCACTCCAGTATCACTCCAGTACCAGTACCACTCCAGTACCCCTCTCGAGCTCCTCTTCAGATGATGTATCGGACCCCGGGTGTCCCCCGCGCGGGCCCTGCCTGGTATTCAGCCCTGTCAGCGGGTCACGATAAGGCCGGCGGGGAGCACGGAGATTTGTCAAGTGGAACACAAAAGGGCCAGAAGTCTTCATCCACTGAATGGAACCTCGGGCCCCGGGAGTCAACAGTTAGCGGAGCGTCGTCTCCACGGCGACGCCAGAGATGGGGGCCACCCCCCTCAAAGTCATGGAGGCTCAAAGGGGCTTTCTCAAGGAGGTCTCCATGACGACACAACCGTTATTATGGGGGAGAGGGGTGTGTGTGTGTGTGTGGCGTGGGGGGGGGGGGGGTTGCTTTTAACAATTAAAATCAATCGAGAGAGATGGGACAGGGTGAAGACTATCTCTCTCCGTCTCTCTCTCTCTTTCTCTTTGTCTCTCTCTCCCTCTCTTTCTCTTTGTGTCTCTCTCTCTCTCCCTCTCTTTCTCTTTGTGTCTCTCTCTGTCTCTCTCTCCCTCTTTTTCTCTTTGTGTCTCTCTCTGTCTCTCTCTCTCCCGACTCTTTCTCTTTGTGTGTGTCTCTCTCTCTCTCTCTCTCTCTCTCTCTCTCTCTCTCTCTCTCTCTCTCTCTCTCTCTCTGTCTCTCTATTGTACAGTTCCACCAGTGAGCAAATTGAGCGTTTGCTGTCCAGCCTGTTCCTTCTATAGGAGCTGTTTCAGAAAGTGATCTGTCAGATCCTCCAACAGCCCTGGTGACGACCTCGTGAGAGACTGTCTCTGTCTCTCTCTCTCTGTCTCTCTCTCTCTCTCTCTGTCTCTCTCTCTCTCTCTGTCTCTCTGTCTCTGTCTCTCTCTCTCTGTCTCTCTCTCTCTATCTCTCTCTCTGTCTCTCTCTGTCTCTCTCTCTGTCTCTCTCTGTCTCTGTCTCTCTCTCTGTCTCTCTCTCTCTCTCTCTCTCTCTCTCTCTCTCTCTCTCCGTCTCTCTCTCTGTCTCTTCTCTCCTCTCTCCTCTCTAATAATAATAATAATTAATTAAATTTATATCGCGCTTCTCAATAACCCGAAGTCGCTGACAATAGTCGGGAGCAAGAGTATAAACAAAGAAACAAGAGCAAAGAAACAAAAACAAAGAAACAACAAAGAAACAAAACAAAAGGAACATGAGACCATGGGGGGAACAGGGAAGACAGCATGATAGCACAAAAAAGACTGGAGACAGACATCAATCAGGTTGGGGGGGGGGGGGGGGGGGGGGGGGTTATGGGTGGGGGGGGTTGAAGGCAAGTGAGAACAGGTGGGTTTGAGGCGAGCTTTGAAGGTGGAGAGTGTAGGGGAGTCTCTGATGGACTGGGGGGGGGAGTTCCAGAGTCGGGGTGCAGTACGAGAGAAGGCCCGATCTCCAAAGTTTTTAAGCTTGGATGTCGGGACAGTGAGGGAGGCAGTGGAGGAGGACCGGAGGGAACGGGTGGGGTGGTAGGGAAGAAGGAGATCAGTCAGGTAGGGGGGGGCCAGGCTGTGGAGGGCTTTGAAGGTGAGGAGTAGTGTTTTAAAGTTTATGCTGTGTTTGATCGGGAGCCAGTGGAGGCAGTGGAGGACAGGAGTGATGTGTTCGCGGGACCGGGTGTTAGTGAGGAGGCGGGCGGCTGAATTTTGGACCATTTGCAGTTTATGGAGGGAGCGGGAGGTGATACCAGTGAGGAGGGAGTTGCAGTAGTCCAGGCGGGAGGAGATGAAGGCGTGAATGAGGGATTCAGCAGCGGGGGGGAGAGGCAGTGACGGATTTTTGCAATGTTGCGGAGGTGAAAGTAGGATATTTTTACGATGGAGCGGACGTGGATGTCAAATGAGAGGGTGGGGTCAAGAAGGACACCAAGGTTTCGGACTAGGGGGAGGGGGTGATGGTGGAGTCGTTGATGGTGAGTGTGATGGGTCCGGATCTGGTGAGGGTGGTTTTGGTGCCAATGATGAGAAGTTCAGTCTTGTCACTGTTCAGTTTGAGGAAGTTGTGAGTCATCCAAGTTTGGAGTTCGGTGAAGCAGGATTCGATGTGACTGAGGGGTGGGCTGTGGGGGATTGTGTACTGATGTAGATTTGGGTGTCGTCAGCGTAGCAGTGGAAGTTGAGGTGGTATTTACGGATGATGTGACCAAGGGGGAGAATGTAGCAGATGAAGAGCAGGGGGCCGAGGACTGAGCCTTGGGGGACCCCCTGTGTGACTGGGGAGGGAGAGGAGGTGTGGCCGGAGAGGGAGATGAATTGGTGTCTGTCAGTGAGGTAGGAGGAGAACCAGCCAAGTGCTGTGCCCTCAGCACCCAGTTGTCAAGTCAAGTCAAGTCAAGAGTTTTAATTGTCACGGCATACAGGTATACAATGAAATGCGGCTGGTCTTGCCCGCGACGATGTGCAATACAGTGGTACAACATATAATAGAATCCAATAAAATACAGTGGTACAACATATTAATAGAATCCAATAAAACAGTGCAATAAACAGGTACATGGTGTGCCATCTCGGTATCTGTACATTAGTATTTACAGAGCATATAGTACATGCTAGGTAGCTTTAGTAGTGCAATACACTGTTCCTGATGTTATACTACTTTAAAGTGGCCTTTCCTCTGGCCATAAGTGTGCGTGTGTGCGGCATGAGTGTTAAAGTGGCTGCTAGTGTGTGAGCGTGCTCAGCGTGCGTGTCGTGTATGTGCTTGTGTGTGCTTGTGTGTGGATAGTTCAGTTTCTGTGTCTCTCAATGTTCATTGTTCAAGGCTCTGATGGCCTGGGGGAAGAAGCTTAGCCTAAGCCTCTCCGTTCTAGTAGGTGGGGTTCGCAGGCGTCTGCCTGACCTCAGCAGCTGGAACAGGCTGTTATTGGGGTGGTGGGGGTCTTTCATTATCCTGCAGGCTCTGGATTTGCACCTCTTGTTGTATAGAGCCTGCAGGGGAGGTAGCGCAATACCCGTGGTACGCTCGGCTGAGCGCACCACTCTCTGTAGGGCCTTCTTGTCCTGTGCCGTGCTGTTCCCATACCAGGCAGTGATGTTTCCGGTCAAGATGCTCTCTACAGCTCCTGAGTAGAAGGACTGGAGTATCTTTCCCGATACTCTGAACTTCCTTAACTGTCTCAGGTGGTAGAGGCGCTGCTTCGCTTTCTTTATTACTGTGTCTATGTGTGTTGACCATGTCAGGTCCTCTGAGATGTGGACCCCCAGGTACTTGAAGCTGCTCACCCTGTCCACGGTAGCCCCGTTAATCATCAGTGGTGTGTGTGTCTCCTGCTGTCCTCTCCTATAATCCACGATCAGCTCCTTGGTTTTACCAATGTTCAGGAGCAGGCTGTTGTCCTGGCACCAACGTTCCAGTACCTCAACCTCCTCTCGGTAGGCCTTCTCGTCGTTGTCCGAGATCAGCCCCACCACCACCGTGTCGTCGGCGAACTTCACTATGGAGTTGGAGCTGAACTTGGCCACACAGTCGTGTGTGTAGAGTGAGTACAGCAGGGGGCTTAAAACACAGCCCTGGGGGGACCCGATGCTCAGGGTGATGGTGTTGGAGGTCTGACCCCCCACCTGACCGCCTGGGGTCTTTCACTCAGAAAGTCCAGTACCCAGGCGCTCAGGGCGGAGCTCAGGCCTAGCTCGATCAGCTTGTCCACCAGTCTGGTGGGGACTATGGTGTTGAACGCTGAGCTGTAGTCAATGAACAACAGTCTCACATAGCCCCCTTCTGACGGTCAAGGTGGGAGAGAGTGCTGTGCAGTACCTGGGAGACCGCGTCATCAGTGGACCTGTTTGTCCTGTATGCAAATTGCATAGGGTCCATATCACTGGGGAGGGAGGCACAAATGTGGTCCTTGACCAGCCTCTCGAAACATTTCATGACCACAGAGGTGAGTGCCACCGGTCTGTAATCATTTGGACATGTTGGGGAGGGTTTCTTCGGTACAGGGATGATGGTAGACATCTTGAAGCAGGCAGGGACTACTGACTCCGCAGGGATTGATTAAATATGGCGGTGAACACGGGGCAAGCTGGTTTGCACAGGACTTAAGTAAGCGTCCTGTTATACCATCTGGGCCTGCAGCCTTCCTGGTGTTCACCTTGGTTGGTGCAGCCTTTGGAGGAGGATGGAGTGACACACTGTGTCAAAGGCTGCACTGAGATCGAGTAGGATCAGGATGTTGAGGGCACCGGAGTCAGTGGAGATGAGGAGGTCATTGATGACTTTAACCAGTGCAGTTTCGGTGCTGTGAGCGGGACGGAAGCCAGACTGAAGGGGTTCATAGAGGGTGTTGGACTGGAGATGGGAGTGGAGTTGGGAGGCAGCAATGCGTTCCAGTGTTTTAGAGAAAAAGGAAGATTGGATATGGGGCGGTAGTTGGAGAGGCTGGATGGGTCAAGAGTGGGTTTTTTGAGGACAGGGTGACAGCGGCGAGTTTATAGAGGGAGGGGACGTGGCCTAGGGATAGTGACTGGTTGAAAAGGGCGGTGAGGTGGGGGATGAGAGCAGGGAGGCAGGCTTTGGTGAGAGTAGTGGGTAGGGGGTCAAGGGAGCAGGTAGTGGTCTTGGAGGTGGTCATGAGGTCCATGATGAAGAGGAGTCGACTGGGGCGAAGGCAGTAAAAGGAGTGGGAGGGATGGAGTCAGGTGGGGGGAAATGATGGTGGGGGGGGGGGCGAGGGTGG
>NW_028172999.1:0-55608 GCF_963971535.1 Notolepis coatsorum
ACACAGGGGTTCCGCGGAGAGCTGCCTGGGGTTCCGCGAGATGCCTGATGGGAATGTTTCTTTAAGAATATAGAATGACAACTATTAACTAAACAAATAGTCTATCTAGTGCTTCATGTGTATACAATAATTGCCTAATCTAATAACATGAACTAAAAAAGAAATCGATCAAAATGTCTTCACACGTTTCGTAAAGTTATTATAGAAACAACTTAACGTCCGCGTCAGGCGTCATTGCTTTTACCAACAGATTTTCCAACGCATTTCCAGAGAAGTCGCATTCGTGTGACGTCACATCGCGGGTCCTATCTCCGTTACAGAGCCGGCTCTGATCCGTTATCAATGAATTGCAAAGCGGGCGGCTGTCGTGATAATAATTACTAAATGCATTCAGTGCTGGATCTAATCAAATGGATTTATCGAGACACGTTATGGAAAGTTCAAGACCGGATCACAAGCGTGCTAATTACACGCTTGGGCTACGGTGATGGGCTACTCGCCAAGTGCAGACAAAGTGAGTGTATCCGCTGCTGTTATTATTATGATACAAAATGTGAATGAATGAATGAATGAAAACTGTATTTAACAGATAAACAGTAAAAGGCACTCTGCAGATTACATTTATATATAGCTGTTTTATAAGTCAACATTGTGTCCCTGGCCGTCAACAAAGAATGGCAGGATGTGATGTCATAAACAAGCGTCACCTCACTAGAATAATATTTCCAACGTGAAACGCAAAGCTGAATTTTCACACAAAATGGACAAGTTTCTGACTCGTCCATCGAAACAGGTTACAGTTACCAATACCAATTCAGTACCTTCTATTACCAATTCGACTGCTGAGATTGACCCAGTCTTGGACACAGAAGATGATGACACAGAAGCTGTTAATAACAAAAAGCTAAAATGTTCGGCTAAACCAAAACTGGCAAAATGTCGGAAATATGAAGATGGATACCTTAATTATGGCTTTGTTGTATTCCCTGGGAGCAAAAGCTCACCACAACCACAGTGTGTCATTTGTTCTCAAGTGCTGTCCAACAAGTCTTTGGCACCCTCCAAGTTAATCAGACATTTACAGACAAAACATGGCCATTACAAATACATGATTTTCTGTTTGATAAATGGTCACAATGTTATATGTTGTATAGAAAACAGTGCAGCTGCAACAGATAGCACTTTATTGATATTTTTCTGTATTTAAAAAAATAAATACATGATTTTCTGTTTGATAAATGGTCACACTATGTTATTTTTATGGAAAACAGTGCAGCTGCAACAGAGCACTTTGATATTTTTCTGTATTTAAAAATAAAATACATGATTTTCAGTTTGTTTCCCGGTTTCAATGGGTTAAATAAACGTTATTTTGAAAGCAAGCACGTTTGTCATCATTGTAGCAAAAAAGACAGGACCGCAAAAGTCTTTATCGTATGTAGGGGCAGGGGTGCAGCTCCAGATTCTGGGCCCCATGAAAGAATGTATTTGTAGGCCCCCAGTGAATGCGAGCGCGCGTAAGCGCGCGAGCGAAATTTTTTTTGGCAATTTTTTTATTGATGAAAACGCATAATATGGTTTTCACCTATACATTCGGATCAGCAGTTCAGCACCTGCACTGTTGGTGGGTGAGCCTAGTAAAGGATGTCGCATTGCGTTCATCTTCAATGAATGGACCAATGCAATAGTCCCGGGGTTCCCAAACTTTTCAGGCCAGGGCCCAGAAAATAAGGCGTCAGAGAGCCGCGGCCCAATGGACATCGTCAGGCTTTTTTTTTCTTTTTTTTTGCCAGGTGACCGATCTTTTAAGCCAAATATCACTTCAAGTTAGTTATTCATTTATATGTGCTATTTATGAGAGGGCTAACTTGTTGCAAAATAATAATGATAATAATAATAGCCTCATTAAAATACTATTGTTGTTTCGGTTGTTTTCAGCATTTTATGTGCATAATCTGTTATTTAGTTTGAAATGTTCGTTGAAATAAGTAGATTTTTCGTTTTTGTTTATTTATTAAGTTAATATAAAACCATATAGTCACATTTTAGAATACAATAGAATAGAATTTTAGAATACAACTAGAAACACTGTCCTGGCCTGCTTCTAAGTTCAGTGGCCTGAGAAAAAAAAAAAAAAAAAAAAAAAAAAAAATTATTTTTTTAAATCATCTCGCGGCCCACCCGTGGCTGCTCGCGGCCCACCTTTGGGTCGCGACCCCGACTTTGGGAACCACTGCAATAGTCTACCAAAGCCCCCCCTCTCTCTATATATATCTCACACACACACACACACACACACACACACACACACACACACACACACACACACACACACACACACACACACACACACACACACACACACACACACACACACACACACACACACACACACACACACACACACACACACACACTTCAGAAAGAAACATAGTATCAATGAGAGCATCAATAATACACCTGAGTGATGTCTAGTAAATTTTTTATTTTTTTTTGGGCCCCCCCCCAGTGCAGGGGTGCCTTGGCAGCAGAAAGGTTGAGAACCCCTGCTCTATAGGACGATGAGAGACACGCTGGAAGGCGACCACTCATCACGTGGGTTGGGTTTTTTCGCGTCCATCAGACTAGCTTCATTTAGAGAACGTCAATAAGACCTTCAGTGTGAATGTTACTGAATTATATGGTCGAATAGGGGTTTATTTTTTACCATATAGTTTAGGGTTATATTCCCATACATTTTGAAAGAGTTTGTGATTTACGTACATGGTCAGAATATAAATCCGCTTTACTCACCAACATGAATGGCTCCAGACTCAACACCACTTCATCACGTCCCAGACCAGTGCAATGCTATTTCCCCCCCTCTTAACCCTTTCGGGGCCATTCACGTATACGTTATTGGGCGCCAACGGTTAACGGCCAAAAACGTTAAAAGGCATACTGGGACTCCGATCCTGCTAGTAGGCAGTATCGAGAGTGCAGTAAACCCTGTTCCAGACCGGGTGCTACACTCAAATGTCTCCGGACGGACTTTTCTAGTAATGGGAAACCTAGGGCTTCACTCGATCGCATTGAATCGTTTTCAGGACCGCGATCCATATGTTGTGGTGGGTTATGTCGTGGACCAGATGGGCATAGGATGGACCAGATGGCGATCAAATAATTGGAATATTATTTTTGGAATACCACCGACCACAGGTAAAGACAATCTGACATAAATTTCAGCTTGACGTTCATGGTTTTCCTACCCATCCCCCTGATCGCCGTGTGTTGTGGTAATAACGAATGCCGTTATTGACAATCCATTAATCAGAAACGACCCCCCCCCCCTTTCATGCATTCATGATGAAACATAATACCCATCATATGCATTTGATTTGAAAATAATAGCGTGTCCACTGTCCAGGGACGAAACGGCAATGGATTTAGTAGAATCCACGTTGCGCCATATAGGCAGCCTCCAAGGAATTAGCCCGGATCATTCCGAAATTATACTCATATTCACCACGGAATAACGCATGAATGTATTCATGAAAATGTATTCTTTTTTGCATCTTGGACAGAATAGTTACTGTCAAATGACCATGGTATTGTATCCATAGCTATAATATAAAATATAGATTTAGCTCTACAAACAACGTGACGCACAGTGAAACTATGTAATGAAAACCTGGCCGTGCTATAGCTAGATGGGGAAATCGAATGGCCCTGAATGTGTTAAGCTAAGCTAATTATAGATTATTAACCCTTTTCCCGTCAATAACGTCGTACGACGGGTTTCAAGTTCATGCGAATTCTGCCAATAACGGCGTACGACGTGATTCTGATCATAATTTCATATTTTCGCCATGGTATTCATATTCCACTCACAGAGCCTTGTCAGATGCTGATGGACTCTCTGCAAGCACAACTCTGCAACGCTTCAATACTGCCACCTGGTGGCTGATCGGCGAGTTGCCAAACCGGAAATGCCCGTTGCAGCTCGGTCCGTCCCCTAATTCCGTCCGGCCACTCGTTTTAGTGTCGGGACTCAATACACACACCGTGGATATGGATCTTTGCCATAACTCAATAATCTACATGATTTGGGCGTGTATTAGTAATATACAAACCGGAAATGGATCGTGAGTTTCAGCGTTTTTGTTTATAATTTTCGATACAAACTGCTCTGATCAATATATCACCCATACTACACTGATCTAATATATGCATTTGTGCCTATATCTCACGTTCTGGGAAATACTGCAGAAAACGATAAAAACATATTTATACTCTAGACGGTATTTTCGTATAAATGTGTGAATGAAAAAGTAAAACGTTCCTACATCCTGAACGATAGGTAATCGATGTTGAATGGGCCATAGTAATGTCAATTTAGCAATACAATTTAAAAAGTTATAGCCCTGCAAAGTCTCCATAGACTTACAGTACTGGCAGAGAATGGTATAAGATGATCAAAGTGGTGGCAGGGAATGGGTTAATATATCTTCTTCTTATTATTATCCTCATTACTACTATTATTATTATATATTTTTATTCTTTACATTTACATTTACATTTAGTCATTTAGCTGACGCTTTTATCCAAAGCGACTTACAAGTTCTGTACGACAAGCCATCAGGAAGGGCACAACTCTATCAGCTGAGCAACAATGTTCATCAAAGTGTTGAGTGCTACAGTGTAGGTTAGTTTATTAGGACAAGTGCATGACAGTACGGTTAGTTAGGGTTAGATTTTTTTTTTTTTTTTTTTTTTTTATTCAGATAATGGTTGAAGAAGTGCGTCTTTAGTCGACGGCGAAAGATTGGACGTGATTCTTCTTACTATTATTATTATTAGTACTATTATTGTTATTATATATTATTATTATTATCATCATTATCATTATATCACTAAACTGTTAATAATCCATATTTGCATTGATGCCATCTAAAGAAAATTAGCCCACAATAGAAGTTATGCAATATTGTATGTGATGGATTAGTCAATGATCGTATGGTATTGTAACTTATTCATTATTGTATGTGATGGATTAGTCAATGATCGTATGGTATTGTAATTTATTTATTATTGTATGCATTCGTCAATGATGGTATTGTGACTTATTTATTATTGTATGTGATGGATTAGTCAATGATGGTATGGTAACTTATTCATTATTGTATGTGATGGATTAGTCAATGATCGTATGGTATTGTAACTTATTCATTATTGTATGTGATGGATTAGTCAATGATCTTATGGTATTGTAACTTATTTATTATTGTATGTGATGGATTAGTCAATGATCGTATGGTATTGTGACTTATTTATTATTGTATGTGATGGATTAGTCAATGATCGTATTGTAATGACCCAGTGTTCTTGGCGAGTTCATTACACAATACAGTTTAAGACTTATACCGTTCCATCTTTGTATCAAGAGCTCAACTACACGTCTCCATTCCTGTTCATTCTGTTGTTGGAGGGGCTACTGATTTGTCTACATTAGGATCACTGATTGTGCCTTTAAAAAGGAAGAAAAACACACAATCAATGTTACCTTTTACCTACATTTCTCTAAAAAAGCGTTTTCACCACAAAGTTTCTTTCTACAACATTTCTGTCCCACTCAATAGAGGGTCAATAGTAACCTGTTTGCACAGCCACTCAAACTTTGTCCCCTGTGTTGCATGTTCATCTGTCCACATTAACACACTCTGAACAGAGGACCTGTTTGAACACACCCTGTACTGAGACAGACCCTGGGGCCATCTGTCCACGTTAACACACTCTGAACAGAGGACCTGTTTGAACACACCCTGTACGGAGACAGACCCTGGGGCCATCTGTCCACGTTAACACACTCTGAACAGAGGACCTGTTTGAAAACACACCCTGTATGGAGACAGACCCCGGGGCTCAAGGTGCATGTCGGACGCTGTAACGCCGGGGGCACGTTCCAAAATCTGCCACTGCCTTTGACTGGGGCTTTAACAATAAAAACACATACCACAACACGCCAGCTTCTGTACAGAGACAGACGCCACTCCCTAACGCACCACCCTGCAAACTACACACACCCTGCAAACTGCACACACGTCACTGTCAAGCTGTTCAAAAGGTGTATTTGGGCTTATAGTCTTTTAATGACACAGAATCACGACTCCTCGTCAGGGATCAGCCACAGATAATGGGGTATTGTTAACCTCTTAAGCCCTGCGCCCTATTTTCTGAAAATCCGCCTAAAATACATAAGTAAATGCACTAGTGTGTACTTATTGCTCCACTTCTACAAGGCTATTTGCATATTCTTGGTATCTAGGGACATCTATGGACCTCAGTGAATGTATTCCCATTGTCAGAAATATTGTGTCTATTACTAGGCTTGCTTAAATTGTGATGAAACAAAGGAGAATATGAATTATGATTTTTCTTTGCATCTTTGACAGTGAATAACACCATGCTAATAATGATCAGACATGAAAAACTGCCACCGATCTCATTCAGTACCTTCTTGAGATCATGTGTAAAAAAAATCTAAGGAAATGAATAAAGGAAAGATGATTAAACAGAAGGTTTTGTAGATACAGTACTGAATTCTCCCATCCGGACCAATGCAATTTGAAATATTATTATAGAATAGCATGACCTTATTATAGCCAATTCGCACATATATTATTTTTTTTATCTACTTTTTCTCCCCATTTTCAATTTTTCTCCCATCCCAATTTCGTATTATCCAATTTCCCCTTCAATTCTCCCCTCCCCTGTCTTGAACGTTGCTAGACCATGCCTCCCACTGGTCGGCTGCAATATGGACGAAGCCTTGCATTAGGGCTGGGCGATACGGCCTCTAAATGATATCGCGATATTTTTTGGCCATATAACGATACACGATATATATCGCGATATTTTGACATTTCCTCTAAAGCACTTAAAAATGCTTGATTTAACCCTTTGATGCATACAGTCACGCCAATATGATAATTATAATAAGTCCCTGCAAAATATGTTTGCATTATTAAACCATGATACAAACAGTTAAGTTTGTCAGGTACATGCAACACAGATTACAGTGTTTACATCTGTCTGCTTGAGAAAATACCATGTTCTGCAATAAAAATTATTGAAGTGAGATGAACAGTTATTTTTAAATGTGTGATCTAAAGATAAACAAAGGGTTTTAAAAGTGTTATATTTATCTTCTCTTATAGTACCAGAGAGAAGCTGAGGAGAATCAACCAGCAACAAAAGCAAAATTTATATATAAAAAAAGGGGGGGGGGGGGGGGCTACGTGGTGCAGTGGGCAAGGCGCTCACCACGAATACTGGAGACGCTGGGTTCGCCTGTTCAAACCCAGCGCTCCACATTGCTTTCAGTTTAGCTGGTCGTCCGTACTAATACACATTGGCAGTATTAGGGGGTGGGAAACTGATGGGTGGGGATCGGGCGTTGTGGACAGCGACTCCTACAGGTCGGTTAGTGCGCCTGCGCAGTAGAATCAGGAAGCGATGGGGGCGGCGCCCCTCCAAAGCGCAGACCCCTGATGCTGAAAGATCGGGCCGCACAGGTGAAAAGATGCGACTGCGGGGACTTCCGGTATGAGAGCAGACGGATAGCACACGTGCGGTGGAGCTCCTGGTCAAATGAGCAAAAAAACTGATAAATAAGGACCCGAAAAGAAATAAAAATAACGATGCACACGAGAAGCAAGGAGTAAACAATAAATACGAAGGAGAGAGAAATGGAGGACTCACGAGAAGAGGTGAATTTGAAGGAACAGAGCCCCCGAAACGAGGACAGGAGGGGAAAGGTGGAGGAAGGGGGAGTGTTACAAAGGATCAGATTAAACCGAATATATATATTTATTGATTGATATATATTGCATAGTATTTGTATATCGTTTGATATCCCTTGTATATTCCTTGTACATATACACGGAATATCCCTTTAGCCCAGACCATAATATTTCATTCTCCTATTGGACAGCGGTCCACAGGCGCCAGAGCCATGCCTCCGGAGTCAGGTTCAATGTCACCGTCAAGACATGTCTGTGCATGCCCGGCCTTGCCCAGGACTACGAGACAGAAATGAGGTTGGCACTAGTTTGTTCGCCTAACGTATAAATACGGCGCAGGTGAATACAGAAGCACTTAGTCAGAAGTCTTAGAGTTACCCAATAAGTTGAAGCCTCACCCACGATACTCCGTGCGGTGAAGTATGGCCTGTTTGGCCCCAAAATAGAGCATTGAGACCGCGTGCGAATTAATAACTGAATTGTCAGAGTTTGGCGCTATACCGTCGAGTGCGACATATTTCTATTAAGTCAGTAATAGTCTATTTGTGTATAGTGTATCGTGCGGCTAAAGTTCTACAGTGACCAGCATCACCAACGCTTCCTCGTACCAGCTAGAGTGCTTATCCAGGCTGGGCTGCTTTCATGGTGCTTTCACCCGAGGAGACCTAGACGAGAACCGTGTGGACATGTACACTGGATTAATCTACCCGACGACTACATAGCCCTTTGCGGCTGGATTATATTTGTTTTGGTCCTGTGATTTATGGAGCGGAGAATCGCCGACGCCTACACGTGTGGGATTTACCCTGTGAGGAGCCAGGTCGAGTCGCCGCCTCAGAGAGCCTGAGGCCGGCTAGCTTTCTTCACTGTGGAGCTACAGTCTACGGAGAACAGCTGTATTCGTCTGTGGATCAAGAGACTATTGCACCGTCTCCTGTACTTGGAGTCTCCTTAGTCATCGTTGACCAGACTCTCTACTACCGACAGATCCTCTACCCCTGCTGGCTTACAACCGGGGGGACCCTTCCAGTATCTCCCGCTATATATTACTAGTGTACCATAGATATAATTCCCTAAGATTCAGGTTGTATAATTACCTCCTGCGTAACCAGAGAATGGACATTCATTATTGATTTGCCTACGCACATTCCTTTGCCTTATAAGCGCATCCAAAGTAAAGAGAGAAGTATATTATGTACCCTTTGCTGCAATAAATACTTGATTACACCTTGGTGTGGAACCGGTTCATTGTGGGAAGTGTTCATCATATTTATATATCATGTACTGTATGGCCAGTAATTAAAGTACATAAAGCGGTAGTGGTTTAATGATACCATACTTATCAATACAGTCAGGGAATTGTACCCCTCAGTTACAATTGGTCCTTCGAGCCGGAGGGTAACTAGTGTAATATTAATATAGTAGTATTAATATTGACATGGCCTATGATGAACACTCCACAAAACGGTTCTCCTAAAGTAGATCGCCCGCAGCGTAGACGGCAGACACCTCAGTACTTAGAGGATTACGTTGCCAATATACTACCTAGCCTTCTACAGACGGTAAACGCGGAAAAAGTAGATAGTAAAATTATGTCCGACCCTATCGACCAGGCTACCCCGCCAATAGAGGCCCTAGTGGGTTCTAACGTAACTGACCAAGCTCACGGTAGGGACCAGGAGGGACCCGACATGACTTTACCCCACGCCAAGACCAAATAAGTAGTCCCCGGAGAGCTCCAGGATAAAGACAGCTCTCCAGGGATGGAACTCTACCCGCTACAAGAAGAGGAGAGCACCCCGGAGATGGATCTCCAGGACTCGCCACCGGAGAACAGATCTCCAACGAGTACTGCCAGTTGCGGATCACCTCAACCAGCGTCTTCCCCCAGCGAGGCGGACAAGATGCTGGCACAGGCATTCCTCGCCAGCCTAGCAGCCTCAACAGAGCGCGATCGACTCCAAGCACAGACGCTTAGTGAGCGCGAACATTCTTCCATGGAAAGAGAACGCCTTCGGGCGCAGCAACGGAGCAACGAAGATCGTATACGTCTAGAGATTAGACGCCTTCAGACGGAAGAGAATATGGTAAGGGACCGGGCCGAAGCCCAGCGCGCCGCCGCCGAAGCCCAGCGCGCCGCTGCCGGTGCCCAAAGAGAAGCAGAGTGCGACCTCGCTCTCACCAAGCGCGAAGCCGAGCGCGACCGATTACAAGCGCAGATAATGGAGCAGCTGATCACCAGGGCAACACCCCCTCCCTCCGCACGGGGTTCCAGGGCCTCGTCAAGACAAGGGTCAAGGGCACCCTCCCCTACCCGATCAAGCGACCCTGAGCCCGACCACCAGAGAGAGCCTATACCCCCCTCCGAACCCCTTCCCCGACCGGTCCAAGTGAGACCCAGCTACAAGGAAGAAACGGTCTACACGCGGAGAGGCTAAATAGACGACTACAGGATCTAGAGGACCTGCCAGAGGAAGAAGAAGAGGGAGAGGAGGAGAGTCAAGCCCGACAGCAGCACAGTACTCCACAGGACCAGGAGGTCCAGTACAGCCCAGGCTCTACCCCCGCGGCTCTGCGCTACAGACCCCCGACTCAATTCACGGGTAAGCTTGACGCACAACCAGCCCCGAGGAACAGCACCTGGATACGCGGGCCATGGTACCCAGCAGGTACCAGCCCACCAAGAGGCGTAAGAGGAGACTCGCCTAGGAGGCCTCTCTTCCAACGCTCACCGATGTGCCAGCCATCCATGGCATCATACATTGGCACACCGACGTTTCCGGACTTCACCCACGAGAACAGAGCACAGTACACGGAGCTACGAATGTGCTTAGAGACAATGATGTCCGATGTAGCTGATGAACCGTACAAGTATGCTATCCTACTGAAGCACCTCAAGGTGCCCCGAGCGCACAATATAGCGCTGGCCTATGCCACCTCTACTACCCCATACACAGCGGCTCTAGCAGCACTCGACCAAAGATATGGACGCATATGGGACTACGTAATACAAGAGATAAGGCATATTGACCGCCTACCCCCAGCCACAGACAATCGCTCACTAGATGACCTGTCTATCAAGGTACAATCCCTGGTAGGGATGCTGGGGGCGCAAAGAGAAAAGGGTATGCACGAACTGTACGCGAACTCTAATGTCGAGAGGATTTTAGAGAAGCTTCCGCCCGCCCGACAAGAGCGCTTCAGGCGGCAAAGAGACCACCGTTATCCTAACGGTCCCGAGCCATCCCTCCTAGACCTAGCCGACTTCCTGGCGAGAGAAGTCAACAGCCTACGGTTGGATACGTTCATGCGGAGCACCCCAAGCTCCAGAGAGGGACCTAGGAGAGCAAACGATGGCCGAAGATTGGTGACCGTCATGCACCAATCAGAATCAGTACCGAGCAGCAAGAACCACAGTACCCCCTCGATGAAAGAGAAGTGGAAGATGGTGTGCCCGTACTGCGAAAAGGAACACTGGTTGTCACAATGTGACACGTTCAAGAAGATGACCGCCGACGAGGTGAGTCAATGGATAAAGTCCAACCGACGCTGTTACCGATGTGCGCGCAGTCACATGGCAGCCGATTGCCGCTTAAAGAAGAGGTGTAGTCGGTGTGACGGAGCCCACCTAGATGTCCTACACGACAGTAACAGAAGAAAGCCTGCACCCTCAAGCAGCACAAAGGCAAGTGTTATGTACATTGACCCCGCCAGCAGCGGGGGCGCCCGGGTGCTCTTAAAGGTGGTCCGCGTAACACTGAGTTACCAAGATAAGGTCATGGACACTTACGCCGTCCTTGACGACGGGTCAGAGAAGACCCTTCTCCTCGCGTCCGCTGCGGCCCAGCTTGGGCTGCGGGGGAGCGAAAACCAGATGACGATTCGGACAATAAGAAGAGATCTAAAGACGATAAAGGGCGAGAATGTCTCCTTCACTATCGCAGCAAGCGGGCAGCCAGAGAGACGGTATAGGATTACTAACGCTTTCACCAGCCAAGAAATAGGCCTGTCGCAGTACACCTACCCCATCGCCAAGCTGATGGATAAATATGTGCACCTGCGTCAACTACCTATACCGCTCATAGACGGTGCCACCCCGACCCTGCTGATAGGCTCCGACCATGCAGACCTCATCGTCCCGATAGACCGGGTCCACACAGGGCCCAGAGGCTGTCCTGCAGCAGTCGAGACCCGCCTAGGATGGACATTACAAGGCCCCCTCGCTAAGTCTCTTAACCGAACAGCAGCCACTAACTGCCTCCACTCCAGAGTGACAGAAGAAGACACCACCCTCCTACAGCATGTCGAGAGGCTATGGACACTAGAGACAATGCCCTTTAAGAACGAAAGGAAAGACATTCGTTCCAAGGAAGACATTTACGCTATAGCCCTCCTCGATCAGGGGACAAAGAGAGTCAAAGTCAACGGAGTGATGAGATACGCAACTCCACTCCTGAGGCGAGAGGGTATGCCTACCTTCCACGCCCCAAAAGAAGCGACGGAGCGGTATCTATTGAACACAGAGCGGCGCCTAGCCAGAGACCCCGCTCAAGAGACTGTGTACCGCGCTGAGATTAACAAGCTAATCACAGCGGGACACATAAAGAAAATTGACATTAAAGAGGCCGATCAGACGACCGAATCATGGTACGTGCCGCACCACAAAGTCCACCACAACGGCAAGGATCGTATTGTGTTCAACTGCAGCTACCAGATCGGATCACAAAATCTGAATAAAGAGCTCTTGCCCGGCCCAACACTCGGCCCCTCTCTACTAGGCGTGTTACTACGTTTCCGCCAGGACAAGGTGGCCATCAGCGGCGACATCAAAGGGATGTTCCTGCAGGTGAGACTAGTGGAGGAGGACAAGCCCCTGCTGCGGTTCCTATGGAGAGAGAGGATCGGGGATGAGCAACCAGCCATCTATCAATGGGAAGTCCTCCCTTTCGGAACCACATGCAGCCCATGCTGTGCTACGTTTGCACTGCAAAAACACGTCGCAGAGGACCCAGCAGCTGATGAAGAGGTCCGACAAAGTGTAGGAAATAGTTTCTACGTGGACAACTGTCTGCAAAGCGTCTCGACGCCAGAAGAAGCCGAGGCCCTTCTACTCAAGCTCCGCGCCTCCCTGATCAAAGGCGGCTTTGATCTCAGGCAGTGGGCCAGCAGCGACCCGCAAGTATTGCGCAGCCTCTCCCCCGAGGACAAGGCAGCAAGCAGCGAGACCTGGATGGCGACCATCCCAGGAGAAGCCCAAGAAATGACACTAGGACTAGTCTGGCGCTTCAAAACAGACTCGCTCCATTATAAACACACACCCCTGACCAAGGAGCAGGGAAGGTCGACTGCACTACCGACCACCAGACGGAGTGTATACAGAACACTCGCCAGTCAATATGACCCGTTGGGATGTATTCTACCTTACACCACCAGGGCAAAGATGATTGTAAGAGCGTTATGGGACAAGGACCAGGGCTGGGACGACCCCATACCCGAACACCTTGCATCCACATGGAGAGAGTGGGAGACGGAACTCAGCTCACTCCCAGGTGTCAACATACGCCGCAGCTACTTCCCACCCACAGTGAGGCCGGAGACGTGCCAGATGGACCTGCACGTCTTCAGCGACGCCTCCGAAGTAGCCTACGGTTCGGTGGCCTACTTGCGTGCCCGAGAGGAGGGAGGAGAAATACATACTGCTTTCATCCTGGCTCGCTCAAGAATAGCCCCACGAAAGCAACAATCTATCCCGCGTCTAGAGCTCTGCGCAGCCCTAGCAGGAGCGCAACTCGCCACGTTAATCCAACGTGAACTCACCATTCCGGTGCAAAGAACAATCTTGTGGTCAGACTCCACGACAGTACTCACATGGATCCGGTCTGATTCGTGCAGATACAAGGTCTTCGTGGGAGTCAGAGTCACAGAGATTCAAGATTGAACAGAAGTAGCAAGCTGGAGGTATGTGGACACAAAACACAACCCAGCTGACGTCATCACCCGGGGAATGTCCCTGGATGACCTCACCCGTCACAACCTATACAGTGACGGGCCAGAGTTCCTCAAGCTCCCGGAAGAATAGTGGCCTACACCCACCCCACGGGAAGCGAGTAAAGAGGAGGCCGAAAACAAGAAATCTATGTTCTGTGGATTGAACACACTCGTCTCCACAGACCCCGACATAGACGATTGCCTCACCCTAGAGAGTGCGCAGCTAAAGACATTCCTGTGGCACCACCCAGAGGTCCAGCTCACTACTGACATTACAGCAGCTGACTACGAAGAAGCAGAACTTCTTCTACTACGACGAGCCCAGAGAGACTCGTTCCCCGATGAGCTAGACTGTCTACAGGGAGCAAAGCCCGTCCCATCAGACAGCAGACTGCTCCACCTAGCCCCCGAGAGCGACGCCCATGGTCTCATCAGAGTGGGTGGTCGTCTGCGGAGAGCTCCAGACTTACCGGATGACGTCAAGTACCCGATAGTCTTAAACAGCCGACACAAGGTCACAGAGCTGATCATAAAGAAATACGATGAGGATGTGCATCACGCAAGGCAGAGAGAGTCTTCGCGGAGATCAGACGTTGTTATTGGATACTGCAAGGGAGAGAAGCAGTGCGGCGCTTCCAGCGAACCTGTCTAGACTGTCGTAAGTGGCGAGCGCAGCCCAGTATACCCCGGATGGCTGACCTACCTCCCTGTCGCCTCCGACTCGGCGACAAGCCTTTTCACTCCACCGGTATGGACTGTTTCGGCCCGCTGTATATAAAGAAAGGAAGAGGAACCGAGAAGCGGTAGGGTATTGTATTCAAATGCATGACCACCCGAGCGATGCATATAGAACTCCTTCCAACCATGAGCACAGACTCATTCCTTATGGCCTTCCGAAGATTCACATCGCGGAAAGGCAAACCGTCTATATTATTGTCTGATCACGGGACAAACTTCAAAGGCGGAGAAAGAGAGCTGAGAGAGAGCTTCCAAGCTATGGGCCCAGAACTTAAGACCCACCTCGCTCCATCCCAGATTGACTTCCAGTTTAATCCCCCGAACGCACCTCACTTCGGTGGAACTTGGGAACGAGAAGTACGTTCAATAAAGACAGCCCTGTACGCCGTGCTTGGGGCCCAGACCGTGGCGGAAGAAGTCCTAATGACAGTCCTCACGGAGATCGAGGGAGTATTGAACTCAAAGCCCCTCGGTTACGTCTCAAGTGATGTAGCAGATGTCGACCCAGTCACCCCCAACACACTCTTGATGGGGCGGCTGGACCCCGCGCTACCACAGACAATGTACAGGCCTGAAGAAGCGAACGGCCGAAGAATGTGGAGGTACAGTCAAGTATTGGCTGACAAGTTTTGGAACAGCTTCCTACTCCACTATCTACCGTCTCTACAGACCCGCCAGAAATGGGTGAAAGAGAGAGACAATTTGACAGAAGGAACAGTCGTCATGATTATCGACCAGTCACTACCCCGAGCTATGTGGCCGGCTGGCCGCGTAAGCAAAGTGATCACCGGTGCCGACGGAAAGGTCCGAGCAGCCGAAGTGCTCGTCCAAGGACGGATCTACACCCGACCCGTGGCGAGGCTAATAGAACTGCCAAGGCTCCCCGATACTATCGATGACGACCATGACCCCATGACTTTGTGAACTGCCCGACCCCTCACAACAGACATTGAGTAGTGGACAGTGCGGTTAATCCGTCTCTGCTTAGCTAATTAGGTGGGACTAATTAGGGGGCGGCTGTTACAAAGGATCAGATTAAACCGAATATATATATTTATTGATTGATATATATTGCATAGTATTTGTATATCGTTTGATATCCCTTGTATATTCCTTGTACATATACACGGAATATCCCTTTAGCCCAGACCATAATATTTCATTCTCCTATTGGACAGCGGTCCACAGGCGCCAGAGCCATGCCTCCGGAGTCAGGTTCAAAGTCACCGTCAAGACATGTCTGTGCATGCCCGGCCTTGCCCAGGACTACGAGACAGAAATGAGGTTGGCACTAGTTTGTTCGCCTAACGTATAAATACGGCGCAGGTGAATACAGAAGCACTTAGTCAGAAGTCTTAGAGTTACCCAATAAGTTGAAGCCTCACCCACGATACTCCGTGCGGTGAAGTATGGCCTGTTTGGCCCCAAAATAGAGCATTGAGACCGCGTGCGAATTAATAACTGAATTGTCAGAGTTTGGCGCTATACCGTCGAGTGCGACATATTTCTATTAAGTCAGTAATAGTCTATTTGTGTATAGTGTATCGTGCGGCTAAAGTTCTACAGTGACCAGCATCACCAACGCTTCCTCGTACCAGCTAGAGTGCTTATCCAGGCTGGGCTGCTTTCATGGCGCTTTCACCCGAGGAGACCTAGACGAGAACCGTGTGGACATGTACACTGGATTAATCTACCCGACGACTACATAGCCCTTTGCGGCTGGATTATATTTGTTTTGGTCCTGTGATTTATGGAGCGGAGAATCGCTGACGCCTACACGTGTGGGATTTACCCTGTGAGGAGCCAGGTCGAGTCGGCGCCTCAGAGAGCCTGAGGCCGGCTAGCTTTCTTCACTGTGGAGCTACAGTCTACGGAGAACAGCTGTATTCGTCTGTGGATCAAGAGACTATTGCACCGTCTCCTGTACTTGGAGTCTCCTTAGTCATCGTTGACCAGACTCTCTACTACCGACAGATCCTCTACCCCTGCTGGCTTACAACCGGGGGGACCCTTCCAGTATCTCCCGCTATATATTACTAGTGTACCATAGATATAATTCCCTAAGATTCAGGTTGTATAATTACCTCCTGCGTAACCAGAGAATGGACATTCATTATTGATTTGCCTACGCACATTCCTTTGCCTTATAAGCGCATCCAAAGTAAAGAGAGAAGTATATTATGTACACTTTGCTGCAATAAATACTTGATTACACCTTGGTGTGGAACCGGTTCATTGTGGGAAGTGTTCATCATATTTATATATCATGTACTGTATGGCCAGTAATTAAAGTACATAAAGCGGTAGTGGTTTAATGATACCATACTTATCAATACAGTCAGGGAATTGTACCCCTCAGTTACAGGGAGGATCGGCCGCGACCGACAGGGGAATGCCAGGCTGGGCCGTGATCATGCAGGCCGGAATATTGGCGACAATGGCGAATATACAAACGAGCACGGACACGATAAGGACCGATATCGGGAGGTTAAGGGAGGAATTGAGGAAGGAACAGGAGGATTTCAGAGGTGAAATAAATACAGGACTCAAAGCGGTCAATGAGAAGATGGCGGAGCAGGGTAGGAGTGTAACCGCGCTGGAAATAAGAATGGCGGAAGCAGAGGAGTGGAACACGGAGATACGCGAGGTATTAACGATAGCAATTCAACAACAAGAAAAGATGAAGACAAAGATGTTGGACATGGAAGGGAGATCACGGAGAAATAACATCAGGCTATGGGGACTGAAGGAAGGAGTCGAAGGGGAATCGATGGCCCTATATGTGGAAACGCTTATCAAGAAGGAATTGAAAGAGACGGGACTGGACAAGATGGATATTCAGAGGGCCCACAGGGCGCTTGCTCCGAAGCCACACGCGGGCAGACCCCCGAGAGCGGTGATTATTAACTTTCTGAGATTCGAGGTAAAGGAACTGGTACTCAGAACCGCGTGGAGCAAGAAAATAGAGATCGAGGGGAAAAGGCTGTCGTTTGACCACGACTACTCAACAGCGGTGGCAATGACACGCCGGACCTACGCGGGGCTTAAGAGAACTCTGAAGGACAGTGGAATAAAGTTCCAATCGCCCATGATCTCGCTACGGATTCACTGGAAGGAGGGGACCGTGACATACGCGACGACGCTGGAGGCGGCGAAGGAGATGAGACGGAGGGGGATGGAGGTAGCGGAGGAAGGAGATGGGAGGAACGAGGTGGAGCCAGACGAGGAGGCAAGAGATGGAGTCGGAGAGGAGACACGGGGAAACGAACGGGATGAGTACACACAAGGAATGGAATAAGCAGCCCAGATAGAAGCACTGTATAAAAACTGACGAAACATATGCATGAACACACACTACAAACGCTGCAGAGGTAAATAAGTGAGAATATAATTAGGCAACAACACATGAAACGAGGGTATACCAACAGTGGCCGGTAGAGGGAGCCGTCGCTCCAGCGAAGGCCTAGGAGGGATGCCCCAGAGGGGACACACAGACACACAAACACAATGAGACCGCAGACATTACAAATGAGGATAATTACAGGGGCGAACAGACATGCCCCAGCTATAGACAATGCATAATGCCTACTGAAACACATACATGAACACACATTGCGAGTATCACAGATGGAAGTAATTAAGAAGATAAATATGCAGCACATAGGAAATAGATTAAAAAAGATTTAAAATAAAAAATACATGGGCGCACACAGAGGATACCACACGTTTGACTGGGTGGAAGGAGAGGCGATGGAACGTGTGACTCACATTAAGAGAGACCTATGAGGTGGGGATCTTTGGACAGGAGGAAGGACATATAGAGCACTTTGACCGGGAGCTCGAACTCACTAAACAGCACGAATGCTGGACAATTATAGTGATAAGATGGGGGCCAGGGCTTCAGGCCCCCACGGCGCTAGGGAGAGCCCTCTCACTAAGAGAGCAGTTACTCTTCATCCGCCAGCAGGGGAGAGGGGGGGACACAGGGAACCCCCGAACACCTTGGGAGCACTTTATGTAGGGTTTATGTTTTTCTTTTTTGTTAACTATTATGGGTATACGGTAAAGAGAGCGGAGGCTACAACTAGAGCTGCTGCGATAACCGCATTACCGCGGTATCGCTGTTAGATCACGCCCACCACAGAGTTAGGCTGAATACCGCATCACAGCTGTTTTTTATAATAATAATAAAGTACCACCCAGACGTTGGGCTTGCGGCTCTGCAGATATACCCTACTCAGTTCCAAGAGACCCTATTGGGTAGAAGTGGTACCAGAAAAGTCACGTGAAACACTGCAGACCACTGATTGGTCAGAAGAGAGACACGTCACACGTTGGAGCTTCCTGCACAAAAGCAGAAAGCCGCCATCTTTACTGCCTCGCTAAGATTAATTTCATTCAGGATTTGTTTGCAACAGGACGACCAAGTGCAATAAACAAAAAAGGATGGATTCACTGTGTATTCTGCCTCATTTATTGATGAAACAAAACCGACATCAACCCAATTTACCACCGAGCGGAGAGTTTAGTGTCACACAAAGATCGCTGATGTGTTAAACCCGGGTTGCTTGGTAGAATAGACACAATGAGAGGTAACGTTAGCTTTAGCAGAATAGACACAACGAGAGTCTGGTTAATGTTGTTATTGATTGATTGATTGATTGAAACTGTGTTAAACTCTGGCTTGCTGCAAGCCCTCGGACATAGCTATGCTCACAGAGATTTCAGTGTACACAAGCGGCCCCGCCTGCATCCCCACACGGAGACAAACGGAGTAGCACCTGCAGTGGAAAAGGAACGAAGTACCAGGTACCTAAAGCGGGTCGAGTCGAGTAGGTACTATGCAGTGGAAAAGCGCCATTAGACTAGAGGCAGGCTATATTCTATAAAGAGTAGACAACATTTTTTTTTAAATGCTTTCAATTTTTATTGAATTTTTTTAGCCCGGTTATCGCCGCAGTCGGAAATATTTAGCAAATTTGTGCGGTAAGGAAAAAATCAATACCGCGGCAGCTCTAGCTACAACTGAAGGTAAAATTGTATGTGACATGGGTGGGACTGACAGACGAACAAAGAAGGAATATGGCAAAGGTTAAAGGTATAAAAATGATGTTGTTGAACGTAAATGGAATGAATAATCCGATAAAGAGGAGTAAAGTGATGTTGAAATGTAGAAAAGGTGAGATGCAAGTGGTATTTTTGCAGGAGACGCATCTTATAGCACAGGAACACGAGAAACTGAAAAGATTTGGATATGAGAATGCATATTATAGTTCCTTTAAACGGACCCTGAGGAGAGGAGTAGCCATATTAATCAAGAACACTGTAAAATTTAAAATGGTCAAAGAAATAAGGGACAAGGAGGGGAGGTTTGTTCTGGTGAAGGGGAAAATGGAGGGACAGATGGTTACGTTAGTAAATGTATATGCCCCCCCGGAGAGTGAGAGATGTTTATTTGAGACCATTTATGACATGATAGCAATGGAATTGGAAGGGATATTGATATGTGCGGGGGATTTTAATGTGGTATTAAATCATGACATGGGCACTACAAGTACTAGGAAAGGGAGACCACAAATCAGTAGGTATATGAATATACAAATGGCAGAAATGGGAATTACAGACGTTTGGAGGGGGATGCACGCTTTGGACAGGGAATACACGCACTACTCACATCCACACGCGACATATTCGAGAATAGATTATTTCCTTATGACGACGGGGGATAGCTACAGGGTAAAGGAATGCAGAATAGGGGTAGCGGACATATCAGACCACAGTGCGACATATCGGACAGTAGATCTGGAGGGAAGACGGAGGAACACGGTCTGGAGACTGAATGTGGGACTATTGAATAATAAGGGGTTGGTGAGTGGAATTAAGGAGGAGATAGCCAGATATAAGGAGGAAAATGACAACGGGGAGGTCGACCCGAACATTCTATGGGACACACTGAAGGCGGTAATAAGGGGAAAATGTATGGAGAAAGCAGCACTACTGAAGAGAGAGGTGAAGGATTTAGAGAGGAAGCACCAGATCTCAAAAGAACAGGAAACACTCAGGGAAATCAAACTAGTAAGGGCCAGGATAAATAGGGAATTATTGATGGAAATAGAAAAGAAAGCGAGGTTTATGAAACATACATACTATGAGGGGGGACCAAGGGCGACTAGACTGTTAGCTAGGAGAATCAGGACGCAACAGAAGTTAAACACGATACACACGATAAGAGATACAAAGACTAACGAAATATTGAGAGACCCAGCTGAAAAACACTATACACACAGCCAATGGCAGCGGGAGAAGAGGAAATAGACGCTTTTCTGGAGAAGCTAGAGTTACCATCAATAGGGGTAGAACAGAATGAAGAATTAAATAAAATAATTACAGAACGGGAACTGGAAGAGGCAATTAGTAGAGCAAAGAACAGCAAATCTCCGGGGAGCGACGGATTCCCATCGGAATTCTACAAGGCATTTAGAGTAGAACTAGCGCCCATGTTAGGAGTGGCATTCAGACACACGATGGAAGAGGGCAAAATGCCACCCTCATGGAAGGAAGCCATAATCACCACGATACCGAAAGAAGGGAAGGATAGAGAATTATGTAGTAGTTTCAGACTTGTGTCCATACTCAACGTGGATTATAAGATGTATACATCAATAATATCAAAGAGATTCGAGACGTTTATGCCAGACATCATAGATGAAGATCAGACTGGATTCATTAAAGGGAGACAGACGCAGGACAACGTAAGAAAGACATTACACATAGTGGAGGAAATACAAAAGCAGGGGGGGGGGGAGTGCGGTACTGATTAGCCTAGATGCAGAAAAGGCATTCGACAGTGTTAGATGGGTATTTTTATATAAGGCACTAGAGAAATTCGGACTAAACGAAAGGGCAATGAAGACGGTCAAGGCACTATATCAGGAGCCGACAGCGAGAATTAAGGTGAATGGCAGCCTGACGGATAGAATCAGACTGGAGAGGGCTACCAGACAGGGCTGTTGTCTATCGCTGACACTCTTCGACGTTTTCATAGAACCATTGGCACAACTGATCAGACAGACCGAGGACATCAAGGGGATAGAGATAAGGGGGACGGAACACAAATTAGGCCTATTTGCGGACAACGCGATAGTATACATGAGACAACCAGATACGAGCTTCCCGGCACTGATGGATCTACTGAAGGAATATGGCCACTACTCAGGATACAAGCTAAACGTGACAAAGACACAGACCTTAGCGTGGAACTATACTCCAACGACAGAAATTAGGGAGGAGTACGGGATAAGGTGGGACATGGACAAGATGAAATACCTAGGGGTAAACATCACGAGAGGGGTTGGGAAGTTGTTTGAGGCGAATTATACACAGATCAATCAGAACATCAAGAGAGACTTAGAGAGATGGACAGTAATGCCCCTGGACTTCAACTCAAGGATAGAGGTTATTAAGATGAACATACTACCAAGGTTACTATACCTGTTCCAGTCTCTACCCATACAGATACCACAGAACCAATTCAGGGAGTGGGACAGACTGGTGTCGAGGTTCATATGGGCAGGGAGAAGACCACGGGTCAGATATAAAACGCTACAACTACCAAAGGAGAAGGGGGAAATGGCAGTACCCAGCCTACAAGACTATTATTATGCAGCACAGCTGAGAGCAGTGGCGTGCTGGTGCAACGACAACTATGAGGCTAGATGGAACGACATTGAAAAAGAAGGGGGGGGGATACAAAGTACAGGTTCTGGTAGGAGATAGGGAACTATTCAAGGAAAAAGAGGAACTGTTAGATCTAATCACCAAGTGCACTTTGATTATATGGAACAGAGTAGTAAAAACACACAAGTTGGGGAAGCAGTCAGGGGTTCTGAGATGGGTAACACACAACAAGAGGTTCGAGCCAGGGAGGATGGACCATGGATTCAGGAGGTGGGAAAGGGGGGGGGGGGGGGGGGGCAACATCGATATGCAAAATGATAGAGAAGGGGGAAATGCAGACCCTACAACAACTGAAGGAGAAATTTGGATTAGAAAACAGGGACCACAGTCACAAGAGGGCGAAGGGTAAAGGAGGAAAGAGGTTCAAGGAGGGTCTCTGAACCCATGTCACACACTTTTGACTTAGTTAGTATTTTCTGATTTTCTTTTTCTTTTTTTTGGGCATTACAATTGTATTACATTTTTTGTACTTTATTATTTATGTCTGTTTAACAATGTTGTACTAATAATCAAGGAAGATGTGGTTTGTAAATGGGTGAATCAAAAGGCAAAGAGGAATTTAGTATAAAAGAAATAGAAAGGGCGAAGGATAAGAGAAGGAAATTCAAGGAGGGTCACTGGACCCATACCATACATATTTGCCTTAGTCAGTATCTAATCCTTTTGAGTAGGTATTAAATTTGTCTATACCTGTTCAAGGGCGGTATACAATCAGTCTTTGTATTAAGTGCCTGGGAAAACAAATGTAGTGGAAACATATAACCAACAATGCTATTCATGTAACCATTTATGTTCACTGCATTCTTTCACATTGTGTTATGGGATCCATTTTTGTGTAAGTGTTGTTTGTCTATAAATGTTAATAAAAATTTAAGTTTAAAAAAAAAGAAAACAGGGACCACTTCAGGTATCTACAGATTAGAGATTACTACAACAAAGAAATAAGAGGGGACAAAGACGAGGAACAGAATGGAATAATTAGGGTGATAGTAAGGGCGTACGAAGGGGGGAAAGGAAGGGTAATATCAGCACTGTACCGGGCTATAATGGCCAGCAAGGGACACACGACCAACTATATAAAAGAGAAATGGGAGAGGGAACTAGAGATAGAAATCACAGAGAAGGAATGGGACAACATATGCGAGGTGCAGCACTCAACAACGGGGTCAAGGGTATGGAAGGAATTTGGATGGAAGAACATAATCAGGTTCTTTATAACCCCGGAGTTGAAGGGAAAGTATGCACCAGCACAAAAGGCATGCTGGAGGATGTGTGGGAAGGAGGGGGCAAATCACACACACGTATTCTGTCAGAAGCTGAAGGGGTATTGGGAAAAGATAGGGGAGGCAATAACCAGAATAATAGGATACGGGATATCCCAGACGGGCCTGGTGCTATACTTAGGGGACTTGACGCACGAGGGTATACAAGGGGGAGACAAATATTTTATAAAGATAATGCTGATATCGGCCAGAAAAGCAATAACGAGACTGTGGTACAAGGAAGACCCACCGACAATAACACAATGGGAAGGAATAGTAGAGGAGATACAGGATATGGAGAGGATAACGCACATGCTGAGGCTACAGGAGGAGAATTTTGGGGAAATATGGGGAAAGTGGGAGGACTATAAGGGGGACGGGAACGACATCACAGAGGGAGAAGCGAATGCAACACAAGAAGGCGAAGGATGAGGGAGGAAAGAGGTTCGAGGAGGGTCACTGAAACCCTTAGTCAGTACTTTTGAGGGTATTATAATTTTTTCTTTATTGTCTATGCCTGTTTAAGGGCGATGTACATTCCGTCTTTGTATTATGTGCCTGGAAGACCAACTGATGTGAGATTAATATTCAGGGATGATGTTGTTTGTATGTGGGTGAATCAAAATGCAAAGAAAATTTTTGTTTAAAAAAAAATAGAAAGGGTGAAGGAAAGAAGTTCAAGGAGGGTCACTGGACCCATGTCGCACACTTTTGCCTTAGTCAGTATTTTATTTTTTTGAGTGGGTATTATAATTTTTGTATGCCTGTTTAAGGGCGATATACACGCAGTATGCCCATCCTTATGCCCAGTCTGCCAGTGCTGTAACCCTATGGAGATGTTTACCTTCTTTGCAAGGCTATAACTTTTTAAATATTATAGCAATATCGACATTACTGTTGTGAAGGATCAGATTAAACCGAATATGTATATTTATTTATATATATATATTTAATTGTATTTGTATATCGTTTGATATCCCCTGTATATTCCTTGTACAATATGCATTGAATATCCCTTTAGTCTACTAAACAGCCCATAATAGTTTCATTCTACCATTGGACGAGAACCTGGCGCCAGGTTGCCATACCCCTAGGTCCAAGTTCAATCGTGCCGCCTAACATGTCGTGGCAAGCCCCGGTTCCGCGCAGGAATATGTCTGGCGAAATACGAATGGTACTATTTGTTCATAGCGCATATATATATGGCGCAAGTAAAGTAGAACTTTTCTTTTAGTCCAGTTCTTTACCCTCCAACAGAGTGACAGACGCAAAGCCTCCCCACGACGCACGTGCGGTGTAGTAAGGCCTACTTGGCCCCAGAATAGGCATTGAGATATCGTGTAGATTAATAGTTGAATAGTCATAGTTTGGCACTATACCGTCGAGTTGGACGTATTCTATTAAGCTAATAATAGTCTATTTATGTATGGTGCATCGTTCGGTTAGAGTTCTAAAGTTATCAGTACCCCCATCGTTCCTGACGTTATCTGGACGCTTAACCAGGCTGAGCAGACCCCTAGTGGTGCTTGCATCCGAGGAGCTCCGGGCCAAGAGCGACTGGACCTGTATATTGGATTACTCTACCCGGACGACGGCGAGCCTTCCACGGCTTGGATTATGCTTTGGGTGCTTTGATTATTCCATGGATAAAGGCCAACACTGCGGAGTGTTGGAACTACCCCCCGGAGAGGACTCCAGGTGAGACGGCGCTCTACACCAGTGAGGTCGCCTCACGTCTCTCCGTTGTGGACCGGCAGATACCGTCCACAGAGGGTCCAGCTGTATTCGTCTGCGGCCCGAGGTTCTGTGGGCACCGTGTCCAAGACTTTGGATTCTCCCAAGACACCGTCGGCCAGATGGGATACCGCCAGCGGCTTCTCTAACCCCCCCCTCCTACTGTCTTACAACCAGCGGGACCCCCCCCCCCCCCCTTAGTGTATCCAGCTATAATCATTTAAGTACCATCGCTATCGTTTCCTAAATATTCCAGGTTGTATACTTACTCCCTGCGTAACCAGAGATTGGACATTCAATGTTGATTTGCCTACGAATACTCATTTGCCATAAAAGTGCATATTTCATATTTCAAATCATAAATGTAATTAAGTGAACGTTGTATATACCTTTTGCTATATAAAATATTCGATTTGGTACATTTGTGTGGATTCGTTTCATCAGGTGGGAAAGTGTTCATCATACTTATATCATGTACTGGATGGCCAGAAGTTAAAGTACAAGAGGTAGTGGTATTAAATATCATATCTAACAATACAGTCAGGGAATTGTACCCCTCAGTTACAATTGATCCTTCGAGCCGGAGGGTAACTAGTGTAATATTAATATAGTGTTATTAATATCGAAATGGCCTATGATGAACACTCCACGAAACG
The DNA here is from genome assembly GCF_963971535.1 of Notolepis coatsorum. Classification (NCBI taxonomy): domain Eukaryota; kingdom Metazoa; phylum Chordata; class Actinopteri; order Aulopiformes; family Paralepididae; genus Notolepis; species Notolepis coatsorum. The sequence goes on from NW_028172999.1 coordinate 25,897, forward strand.
ATCCTCCTAACCTAGAACGCCCGCGGCGCAGACGACAGACACCTCAGTACTTAGAGGCTTACACTGTCAGTCAACTACCTAGCCTTCGACAAACGGTAAACGCGGTAAAAGTAGAAAGTAAAATTATGTCTGACCTTAACGACCAGGTTTCCCCGACCACAGAGGCCCTAGTAGGTCCTAATGTAACTGACCAAGCTCACGGTGGGGACCAGGAGGGAACTGACATGCCTTTACCCCCCGCCACTACCCAAGAAGTAGTCCCCGACCAGCCCCGGGAGGAAGACAACCCTACAGAGAGAGAACTCTGCACGGAAGAAGAGGAGGAGAGCGCCGAGGAGATAGAGCTCCAGGACTCCCCAACGAGTACCCCCAGGAGCGGCTCACGCAGGAGCGGCTCACCTCCACAACCGCCTTCCCCCAGCGGAGAGGATACTACAACAGGCGTTCCTCGTCAGCCTGACAGCCTCTACCGAACGCGATCGACTCCAAGCGCAGGCGCTTAGCGAGCGCGAACATTTTACTATTGAAAGAGAACGCCTCCAAGCGCAGCAACGGAGCGAAGAAGAGCGCACACGCCTGGAGATGAGACGCCTCCAGACAGAAGAGAATATGGCAAGAGACCGGGCCGACGCCCAGCTACAAGGAAGGAGCGGCATACACTGCGGAGAAGCTAAATAAACGATTACAGGATCTGGAAGATCTGATAGAGGAAGAAGAGGGAGAGGAGGAGAACCAAGCCCGACGACAGCACAGTACTCCACCGGACCAGGAGGTCCCATACAGTCCAGGCTATACCCCCGCGGCGCTGCGCTACAGACCCCCGACTCTATTCACGGGTGAGCACGACGCACGACCAGCCCCGAGGAATAGCACCTGGACCAGCGGGCCATGGTACCCTGCCAGTACCAGCCCACAGCGAGGCGCAAGAGGGGACTCGCCCAGGAGGTCTCTCCCCCAACGCTCGCCGATGTATCAGCCATCCACGGCGTCATACAATGCCACACCGTCATTCCCAGACTTCGCCTATGAGAGTCGAGCACAGTACACGGAGCTCCGGATGTGCTTAGAGACAATGATGGTGGATGTCGCTGATGAACGCCACAAGTATGCAATATTACTGAAGCACCTGAAAGTACCGCGAGCGCACAATATAGCGCTAGCCTATGCTACCTCTTCGACCCCATACACAGCGGCCCTTGCAGCGCTGGATCAGAGATATGGACGTATATGGGATTACGTAATCCAAGAGATAAGGCATATTGATCGCCTACCCCCAGCCACAGACAATCGCTCACTAGACGACCTGTCAATCAAAGTGCAGTCCCTGGTAGGGATGCTGGGAGCGCAACGGGAGAAGGGCATGCATGAGCTATACGCCAACTCTAACGTCGAGAGGATTTTGGAGAAGCTGCCACCCGCAAGACAGGAGCGCTTTAGGCGGCAGAGGGATTACCGGGATCCCAACGGCCCCGAGCCATCCCTCCTTGATCTAGCCGACTTCCTGGCGAGAGAAGTCAGCAGCTTACGACTGGATACCTTCGGGCGGAGCACGCCAAGCTCCAGAGAGGGACCCAGGAGAATAAATGATGGAAGAAGATCGGTGACTGTCATGCACCAATCAGAGTCAGTACCGAGCAGTAAGAGTCACAGCACCCCCTCGAGAAAAGAGAAGTGGAAGATAGCGTGTCCCTACTGTGAGAAAGAACACTGGCTGTCACAATGTGACCTATTCACAAAGATGAATGCAGAAGAAGTGAGTCAATGGATAAAGTCCAACCGGCGCTGTTATCGATGTGCGCGGCCCCACATGGCAGCCGAATGCCGCCTAAAGAAAAGGTGCAGCCGGTGCGATGGAGCCCATCTAGATATACTACACGAAAGTAACGGAAGACGGCCTACACCTGCACCACGGAGCGGCACCAAGGCAAGTGTCATGTACATTGACCCCGCCAGCAGCAGCGGAGCCCAAGTGCTCTTAAAGGTAGTCCGTGTGACATTGAGCTACCAAGATAAAGTCATGGACACTTACGCCGTCCTTGATGACGGGTCAGAGAAGACCCTTCTGTTCGCATCCGCTGCGGCCCAGCTAGGACTGCGGGGGAGCAAGAACGAAATGACGATTCGGACAATAAGAAGAGACTTAAAGACGACAAAGGGCGAGAATGTCTCCTTCACCATCGCAGCAAACGGGCAGCCAGAGCGACGGTACAAGATTACAAATGCTTTCACCAGCCAAGAAATAGGACTATCGCAGTACACCTACCCTGTCACCAAGTTGATGGATAAATATGTGCACCTGCGCCAATTACCTATCCCGCTCATAGACGGCGCTACCCCGACCCTGCTGATAGGCTCCGACCATGCAGAACTCATAGTCCCGATTGACCGGGTCCATACAGGCCCCCGAGGCTGTCCTGCAGCAGTCGAGACCCGCCTAGGGTGGACCCTACAAGGCCCCCTCGCTAAATCTCTCAACCGAACAGCAGCCACTAACTGCTTCCACTCCCGAACGACAGAAGAAGACACCACTCTCCTGCAGCATGTCGAGAGGCTATGGACCCTAGAGACAATGCCCTTTAAGAACGAAAAGAAAGACATTCGCTCTAAAGAAGACATTTACGCCATCAACCTACTCGAGCAGGGGACAAAGAGAGTCACAGTCGGCGGAGTGATGAGATACGCAACTCCACTCCTAAGGCGAGAGGGAATGCCCACCTTTCACGCAAAGAAAGACGCCACGGAGCGCTATCTATTGAACACGGAGCGGCGCCTAGCCAAAGACCCCGCTCAAGAGAGTGTGTACCGCGCTGAGATTGAGAAGCTAATCACAGCGGGACACGTAACAAAGATTGACATTAAAGAGGCCGATCAGACGACCGAATCATGGTACGTGCCGCATCACAAGGTCCATCACAACGGCAAGGATCGCATTGTGTTTAACTGCAGCTACCAGATCGGATCCCAAAATCTGAATAAAGAGCTCTTGCCCGGCCCCACACTCGGCCCCTCCCTACTAGGCGTGCTACTGCGCTTCCGCCAGGACAAGGTGGCTATCAGCGGGGATATCAAAGGGATGTTCTTGCAGGTGAGACTAGTAGAGGAGGACAAGCCTCTGCTACGGTTCCTATGGAGAGAGAAGATCGGAGATGAGAACCCATCCATCTACCAGTGGGAAGTACTCCCCTTCGGAACCACATGCAGCCCGTGCTGTGCTACATTTGCACTACAGAAACACGTCACAGAGGACCCAGCAGCAGATGAAGAGGTCCAACACAGTGTGAAGAACAGTTTCTACGTGGACAACTGTTTACAAAGCGTTTCGACTCAAGAAGAAGCCGAGGCTCTCCTAATCAAGTTACGCGCCTCCCTGATCAAAGGCGGCTTTGATCTCAGGCAGTGGGCCAGCAGTGACCCGCACGTATTGCGCAGCCTCTCCTCCGCGGACAAGGCTGCCAGCAGCGAGACCTGGATGGCGACAATCCCAGGAGAAGCCCAAGAAATGACACTAGGACTAGTCTGGCGCTTCAAGACAGACTCGCTCCACTATAGACACAAACCCTTGGCTCCAGAGCAGGGAAGGTCGGCGGCGATACCGACCACCAGACGGAGTGTGTACAGAACACTCGACAGACAATATGACCCGTTGGGATGTATTCTACCTTACACCACCAGGGCAAAGATGATTGTACGAGCACTATGGGACAAGGACCAGGGCTGGGACGACCCAATACCTGCACACCTTGCCTCAACATGGAGAGAGTGGGAGACGGAACTCCGCTCACTCCCAGGCGTCAATATACGCCGCAGCTACTTCCCATCCACAGTGAGGCCAGAGACATGCGAGACATGCGAGACATGCTACACGTCTTCAGCGACGCCTCCGAAGTAGCCTACGGATCGGTGGCCTACTTGCGTGCCCAAGAGATGGGAGGAAAGATACACACTGATTCATGTCAAGTCTGATTCATGCAGATACAAAGTCTTCGTGGGAGTCCGAGTCACCGAGATTCAAGAGTTAACAGAAGAAGCGAGCTGGAGGTATGTGGACACCAAACACAACCCAGCTGACGTCATCACCCGGGGAATGTCTCTGGATGACCTAACCCGTCGCAACATCTACAGTGACGGACCAGAATTCCTCAAGCTCCCGGAAGGAGATTGGCCTACGCCCACCCCGAGGGAAGCAAGTAACGAGGAGGCTGAGAACAAGAAACCTATGTTCTGTGGACTGAGCACTGTCGCCTCCACAGACCCCAACATAGATGACTGCATTACCCTAGAGAGTGCGCAGCAAAGGACATTCCTGCGGCACCACCCAGAGATTCAGTCTACCACTGACATGTCAGCAGCTGACTACGAAGAAGCAGAACTTCTTCTACTACAACGAGCCCAGAGAGACTCGTTCCCCGATGAGCTAGACTGTCTACAGGGAGGAAACCCCGTCCCATCAGACAGCAGACTGCTTCACCTGGCACCCGAGAGTGACGCCCATAATCTCATCAGAGTGGGTGGTCGCCTGCGGAGAGCCCCCGATCTACCAGATGACATTAAGTACCCGATCGTCTTGAACAGCCGACACAAGGTCACAGAGCTGATCATAAAGAAATACGTCTCCAGTGATGTAGCAGATGTCGACCCAGTCACCCCCAACACACTCCTAATGGGGCGGCTGGACCCCGCGCTACCCCAGACAATGTACAGGCCTGAAGAAGCGAACGGCCGAAGAATGTGGAGGTACAGCCAAGTACTAGCTGACAAGTTTTGGAGCAGCTTCCTACTCCACTACCTACCGTCTCTACAGACCCGCCAGAAGTGGGTAAAAGAGAGAGACAATTTGACAGAAGGAACAGTCGTCATGATTATTGACCAGTCACTACCCAGAGCTATGTGGCCGGCTGGCCGCGTAAGCAAAGTGATCACCGGTGCCGATGGCAAGGTCCGAGCAGCTGAAGTACTCGTCCAAGGACGCACTTACACACGTCCCGTGGCGAGGCTCATAGAACTGCCCCGACTCCCAGATACTATCGATGATGACCATGACCCCATGACTTTGTGAGTTGACTGACCCTTACAGCGGACCTTGAGTGGTAGACAGTGCGGTTAATCTGTCTCTGCTTAGCTAATTAGGTGGGACTAATTAGGGGGCGGCTGTTGTGAAGGATCAGATTAAACCGAATATGTATATTTATTTATATATATATATTTAATTGTATTTGTATATCGTTTGATATCCCCTGTATATTCCTTGTACAATATGCATTGAATATCCCTTTAGTCTACTAAACAGCCCATAATAGTTTCATTCTACCATTGGACGAGAACCTGGCGCCAGGTTGCCATACCCCTAGGTCCAAGTTCAATCGTGCCGCCTAACATGTCGTGGCAAGCCCCGGTTCCGCGCAGGAATATGTCGGGCGAAATACGAATGGTACTATTTGTTCATAGCGCATATATATATGGCGCAAGTAAAGTAGAACTTTTCTTTTAGTCCAGTTCTTTACCCTCCAACAGAGTGACAGACGCAAAGCCTCCCCACGACGCACGTGCGGTGTAGTAAGGCCTACTTGGCCCCAGAATAGGCATTGAGATATCGTGTAGATTAATAGTTGAATAGTCATAGTTTGGCACTATACCGTTGAGTTGGACGTATTCTATTAAGCTAATAATAGTCTATTTATGTATGGTGCATCGTTCGGTTAGAGTTCTAAAGTTATCAGTACCCCCATCGTTCCTGACGTTATCTGGACGCTTAACCAGGCTGAGCAGACCCCTAGTGGTGCTTGCATCCGAGGAGCTCCGGGCCAAGAGCGACTGGACCTGTATATTGGATTACTCTACCCGGACGACGGCGAGCCTTCCACGGCTTGGATTATGCTTTGGGTGCTTTGATTATTCCATGGATAAAGGCCAACACTGCGGAGTGTTGGAACTACCCCCCGGAGAGGACTCCAGGTGAGACGGCGCTCTACACCAGTGAGGTCGCCTCACGTCTCTCCGTTGTGGACCGGCAGATACCGTCCACAGAGGGTCCAGCTGTATTCGTCTGCGGCCCGAGGTTCTGTGGGCACCGTGTCCAAGACTTTGGATTCTCCCAAGACACCGTCGGCCAGATGGGATACCGCCAGCGGCTTCTCTAACCCCCCCCTCCTACTGTCTTACAACCAGCGGGACCCCCCCCCCCCCCCTTAGTGTATCCAGCTATAATCATTTAAGTACCATCGCTATCGTTTCCTAAATATTCCAGGTTGTATACTTACTCCCTGCGTAACCAGAGATTGGACATTCAATGTTGATTTGCCTACGAATACTCATTTGCCATAAAAGTGCATATTTCATATTTCAAATCATAAATGTAATTAAGTGAACGTTGTATATACCTTTTGCTATATAAAATATTCGATTTGGTAAATTTGTGTGGATTCGTTTCATCAGGTGGGAAAGTGTTCATCATACTTATATCATGTACTGGATGGCCAGAAGTTAAAGTACAAGAGGTAGTGGTATTAAATATCATATCTAACAATACAGTCAGGGAATTGTACCCCTCAGTTACAATTACTATGGCCCATTCAACATTGGGTATCTATCGTTCCGGATGTGGGAACGTTATATTTTTTCATTCATACATTGTCGTGTTAATACCATCGAGAATATAAGTATGTTTTTAAGGTTTTCTGCAGTAATTCCTAAAACGCGAGTTATAGGCCCTGACGCATATGATAGATTATCGATTGGCGTTTCTTTCCTATACACGCTATATTAAAAAATTCAAATGGATATGATCGGTATACATTATGCTTCATCATGCGTGAAGGAAAGGGGGGGGGTCGTTTATAATTCCTTGATCGTCAGTAATGGCTTTATTTAGTATGGGTTGATATGTTGATCAGATGGATTGCCGTGAAATGAATAAACAATCGGGCTGAAAATAACGTTATATTCCTCTTACCGTTCACCGATGAGACTGGAGGAACTTTTTTTCAATTATTTGACGTTGATCTGCTAGATCCATTTCCCGTTTGTATGACGCAATAAACGCCGAAATCATATTGATTATTGCGTTTCGAAAGCGATCCCATGCACTCGAGTGTTTGTCTGGATCCACGTAACAAGATATTACTGCCGGAGGGATTTCCTCGATGCACCGAGCGCCACTTCCGGTTTGGCTTGGAGTGTAACTCGCCGGACATCCACCAGGCGGCGGTATTGAGGCATTGCAATATCAGACAGGGTCCAGCTGCAGTCCCGGAGGGAGGCTGGATGAATTATGAATGCCATGGCAAAAAAATGAAATATTTATCCCAAAAACGTGTTTATTCGTTGTTGCCGTTCAACGCATGGCGGGCAATAACGAATTATCACGTTGTTGGCGTCCAATGTGTTAACAAGTCGGGTTGGACTGTGCCGGGTCACAGTATTGCTCCGCAGCACTGCTGCTTCGCTGAGGATACTATCATGTCAGAAGGAAGATCGGGTGAATTCTATTCAGGCTGGTTAGCGACCGGGAACTAGGATTGGCAGAGGTGGTGAGCAGTGCGTGTTAATTACGTGACATTATGGCAAAGAGCTGTGACATGTCTGGTCTGGCGGAGCCGCTGTTATGAGGCCCCTCATTACGACTGATGGGTGATCACGATGCTTCAGTAAGTGGCTGTCAAAGACGGTGTGTACTTAATGCTATAGTGCAGGGGTAGGCATCCCTAGGCACGCGTGCCTGCATAGGCACGCAGGGGCATTTTCATAGGCACAGGGGGCAGCATTAAAAAATATATATATATATCATTTTTTTATTTATTAATTTTTTTTGCTTTGAAATATTATAGTGAAATATTTTGCACTGCATTTATCTTGTTGAAATCCTCCCACAGGTTCTTTTTACTACCACATATTTAATTGAGACCCTTTATTTGTTTATTTCAATTTAGCTGGAAATACATTGCTACATCATTCAGTAACATTTGCAGAGCCTTATAACAAAAACATTATTACGGTCACCATTGTGACCAGTGGGATTAATCAACAAATTGTATTATTTATTTTTCTATTTCATTGAACATTGCACATGTTAAAAGCCATTTTTTTTACTCAAAATGTGAGTATTACCAAGTCAACTTGTGTTCTTAAAACAATGACAATAAACATAGTTTTATTAGGTTGAAATAATGTGGTTGTGTACTTATTTTTCTGTTAACGTATTATAGATTGAAAACTGAAAACCTTAATGCACAGTACAGCGTTTCCGTTTTACCGGTATTTGACCGGCAAAATCTGTTGAAGTCCGACATATTTAATCTCTCCGGTCTTAATGTCCGGTGAAAATAATTCCCTGAGTCTAAGCACAATTTGATTATTTGAATTGTATTAAAATAGGCTAAAATTAAATAGCCTATGCGATGAACGAAACGATCATTACATTTGTTTCCTTGTTGCTTCTAATAATGACAACGACGTTGTCAGCGAGAGCTTAGTGCTGGGTGTGCGAACTTTTGTGAAGCTGCAGAGCCGGAGCAGCAGCAGCACAATGCAGTATTCCAGCAGTACTCCAATTCAGCCATTTTCAGCCAATGTTGGGTGGGGGGCGCTGCTGTGCGGTTCCCAGAAAAGAGCCAATAACAGCCGAATCAGCTGCTCTGCAGCGCCATACTCTTTGCAAATAAGTCGTTGCGAGGTGGAGAGAGTCGTCACGCAAACCACGATAATGTTGCCGTCTCTCTGCTTTCTCAGTTCTTCGCTTGATATAATTAATACAAATGTCCAATATAACGGAATTCGTTAGCTCATAAAAATGTGATTATAACAGACTGCTGTTTAGTGTCAGACCGACTGCCCACATACGCGGTCTATTTTATTTCAAATCAGCAGCAGCACGGAGTATCGAGGGACTTATTTTATTTGGAATATATTAATGACTGTATACGCAAAAGTAGCCTAGTTTTAAGTAATAATATTATAAATCTACATGCCTTGAGGATGACATTCTTTATATAGCCTGCCTATCAATTGTTTTAAAGCTCAATAAACTATGACCGGAATTAATCTCATTTGTCCGGTAGATTGAAATCTTGCAGGTCACGGAGACCGGCAACAATTTTTTCTAGCGGAAACCCTGGCACAGTAACTGAACTCAATATTTTTAAGTTCTGGTAACTTATTATTATTTATTTTTTTAGTCTTGCGATCAATCAAAACTTATTTACACGATATACCTCACATTCACCCTCCATTCACATCCTGGTGTTCTCCTGGTGTTCTCCATTAGGCCTGTAGGTGGAGCTATGACAGCACACGTACAGTACACACACCGATGGTGTGTGATGTGTCCAAAAATGAATGGGCAAATGTGAGTGAAATGGTCGCACTGTATGCAGCTGTTTGTCTGCATTGCATTCACCCCCCCCCCCCCCCCCCCCAACTCAGATTTAGGGTTGATACAACCATCATAATAATATTGTTAATAATAACAATAATGATGTAATAATGTAAAAATTATCATTAAAACGACCCGATTATGAGAAAAAAAAATTACGATACATGGAATATTGTTGAGGCACACTAGTTACAACTATATTTCAAACAGGCACTCCATGTCAAAAAGGTTGCTGACCCCTGCTATAGTGTGTACTAGGGCTGTCCCTGACTAAGGATTTGTCGACTATGATTGGTCAAAATCTGCCGTTAGTCGGCTATTAGTCGACAAAAAAATATATATATGTATATATATATATTTTTTCATTCCATTTGGGCTGTGGGGGTGCTTAACACTTTAACTGCCAGAAGACGTTTTTAGGCGTCCTTCCCCGCCATGCTCAAGGTGCCGAAGACGCCGTAACTCGTCTTTGATATCAATATTTCAAAAATCTGTGATCGGATTCATATTTTCCATCCGCTGGCCTGAGACCCACCAAAAAGCCCCACCGAACCCTCCAGCGGTTCAAGAGCGCCATCTGGTGGCCGATCGGCGCAATCGCCCAACAGGAAGTTACTTGGACGATGTGCTATTCACCCACACCACTTCCGGGCACTCGGTACATGTCCCAGGACTCGAGCTCGTCACAACACACAGCGATCCGTTGCCAATAACTCGATAAACAACATGATTTGGACGTATATACCATTATACAACCTGGAAATGGTTCATCAGGAAAAACATCCCATAATCGAAAACGGTCTACACCACGCTGATCGTCCAACGGCGCGAGGAACATACGGTAAGATTCAGCGTTTTATTCTAACGTGTTCCATATAAACTGCTATGATGAACATATGACCCACTCTGGATGAATCATCTAACGCTGCCCACGGAATTATAAACGATCCCCCGCCCATCCGGTCATCATCAGATCATACGTAGATCATTCTAGAAGTACATCCAGTTGACATTTTTCATCTCGCACAGATTCCTACCAAACTGTATTTCATCATCAATATAATGCATTTGGAGCTATAAATCACGTTCTGAAGAAAGCTGCAGAAAACGATAACATACTTATACTTTAGACCATATTTTACTATGAATATGTGAATGAAAAAGTTTAACGTTGCTACACAATGAACAATACATATAGGACTTTGAATGGGCCCTAATAATGGCAATCTAGCAATAGGATTTAAAAGGTTATAGCCCTGCAAAGAAGGGGAACTTATCCATAGACAAATAGAGCTGGCAACAGATGGTATATCATGAATTTAACCTCCGGCAGCCAAAGTGTTAATGTCTGAAGGAGTCGACTGAAGGCTTCTTGTCCTCTGCAAAAGCATGCAATTGGTCCATTGTCTAGTCTAGTGTGTTCATTAGATGGGTGAAATCCTCTTTCAGTGCCTCTGTGCCTGTTTTCATAGGCAGTTAGCCTCTGGTATGCGTGCCATTAGCGTTAGAGGCCTCTTTTCTTTTGGAAAGAATGATACAAAAATATATATATAAATAAATACATTTTATAAATCTTTTATTAAATTTGTTATTAAATTTTGTTTGTATTCGACTAAGAGGTTGGCAGTCGACTACGGCTCCTTTCGACCGATTAGTCGACTAATAGGGGTCAGCCCTAGTGTGTACTTCATGCCCTAGTGTGTACTTAATGCTATAGTGTGTACTTAATGCTATAGTGTGTACTTCATGCTATAGTGTGTACTTCATGCTATAGTGTGTACTTCATGCTATAGTGTGTACTTCATGCTATAGTGTGTACTTCATGTGTGTACTTCATGCCCTAGTGTGTACTTCATGCTATAGTGTGTACTTCATGCTATAGTGTGTACTTCATGTGTACTTCATGATATAGTGTGTACTTCATGTTATAGTGTGTACTTCATGCTATAGTGTGTACTTCATGTTATAGTGTGTACTTCATGCTATAGTGTGTACTTCATGTTATAGTGTGTACTTCATGTTATAGTGTGTACTTCATGCTATAGTGTGTACTTCATGTGTACTTCATGATATAGTGTGTACTTCATGCTATAGTGTGTACTTCATGCTATAGTGTGTACTTCATGTTATAGTGTGTACTTCATGCTATAGTGTGTACTTCATGTGTACTTCATGATATAGTGTGTACTTCATGCTATAGTGTGTACTTCATGCTATAGTGTGTACTTCATGCTATAGTGTGTACTTCATGCTATAGTGTGTACTTCATGCTATAGTGTGTACATCATGCTATAGTGTGTACTTCATGCTATAGTGTGTACTTCATGCTATAGTGTGTACTTCATGTTATAGTGTGTACTTCATGCTATAGTGTGTACTTCATGCTATAGTGTGTACTTCATGCTATAGTGTGTACTTCATGTGTGTACTTCATGCCCTAGTGTGTACTTCATGCTATAGTGTGTACTTCATGCTATAGTGTGTACTTCATGCTATAGTGTGTACTTCATGCTATAGTGTGTACTTCATGTTATAGTGTGTACTTCATGCTATAGTGTGTACTTCATGTTATAGTGTGTACTTCATGCTATAGTGTGTACTTCATGCTATAGTGTGTACTTCATGTGTGTACTTCATGCTATAGTGTGTACTTCATGCTATAGTGTGTACTTCATGTGTGTACTTCATGCCCTAGTGTGTACTTCATGCTATAGTGTGTACTTCATGCTATAGTGTGTACTTCATGTGTACTTCATGATATAGTGTGTACTTCATGTTATAGTGTGTACTTCATGCTATAGTGTGTACTTCATGTTATAGTGTGTACTTCATGCTATAGTGTGTACTTCATGCTATAGTGTGTACTTCATGCTATAGTGTGTACTTCATGTGTACTTCATGATATAGTGTGTACTTCATGTTATAGTGTGTACTTCATGCTATAGTGTGTACTTCATGTTATAGTGTGTACTTCATGCTATAGTGTGTACTTCATGTTATAGTGTGTACTTCATGCTATAGTGTGTACTTCATGTGTACTTCATGATATAGTGTGTACTTCATGCTATAGTGTGTACTTCATGCTATAGTGTGTACTTCATGCTATAGTGTGTACTTCATGCTATAGTCTGTACTTCATGCTGTAGTGTGTACTTCATGCTATAGTGTGTACTTCATGTTATAGTGTGTACTTCATGCTATAGTGTGTACTTCATGCTATAGTGTGTACTTCATGTTATAGTGTGTACTTCATGTGTGTACTTTATGCTATAGTGTGTACTTCATGTGTGTACTTCATGCTATAGTGTGTACTTCATGATATAGTGTGTACTTCATGTTATAGTGTGTACTTCATGCTATAGTGTGTACTTCATGTGTGTACTTCATGCCTTGTGTGTACTTGTGTACTTCATGATATAGTGTGTACTTCATGCTATAGTGTGTACTTCATGTTATAGTGTGTACTTCATGTGTGTACTTTATGCTATAGTGTGTACTTCATGTGTCTACTTCATGATATAGTGTGTACTTCATGTTATAGTGTGTACTTCATGCTATAGTGTGTACTTCATGTTATAGTGTGTACTTCATGTGTGTACTTTATGCTATAGTGTGTACTTCATGTGTGTACTTCATGTGTCTACTTCATGCTATAGTGTGTACTTCATGTTATAGTGTGTACTTCATGCTATAGTGTGTACTTCATGTGTGTACTTCATGCTATAGTGTGTACTTCATGCTATAGTGTGTACTTCATGTTATAGTGTGTACTTCATGTTATAGTGTGTACTTCATGTGTGTACTTCATGCCCTAGTGTGTACTTGTGTACTTCATGATATAGTGTGTACTTCATGCTATAGTGTGTACTTCATGTTATAGTGTGTACTTCATGTGTGTACTTTATGCTATAGTGTGTACTTCATGTGTGTACTTCATGTGTCTACTTCATGCTATAGTGTGTACTTCATGTTATAGTGTGTACTTCATGCTATAGTGTGTACTTCATGTGTGTACTTTATGCTATAGTGTGTACTTCATGTGTGTACTTCATGCTATAGTGTGTACTTCATGCTATAGTGTGTACTTCATGTTATAGTGTGTACTTCATGTGTGTACTTCATGCTATAGTGTGTACTTCATGTTATAGTGTGTACTTCATGTGTGTACTTCATGCTATAGTGTGTACTTCATGCTATAGTGTGTACTTCATGTTATAGTGTGTACTTCATGTGTGTACTTCATGCCCTAGTGTGTACTTGTGTACTTCATGATATAGTGTGTACTTCATGCTATAGTGTGTACTTCATGTGTGTACTTCATGCTATAGTGTGTACTTCATGTTATAGTGTGTACTTCATGCTATAGTGTGTACTTCATGTGTGTACTTTATGCTATAGTGTGTACTTCATGTGTGTACTTCATGCTATAGTGTGTACTTTATGCTATAGTGTGTACTTCATGTTATAGTGTGTACTTCATGTGTGTACTTCATGCCCTAGTGTGTACTTGTGTACTTCATGATATAGTGTGTACTTCATGCTATAGTGTGTACTTCATGTGTGTACTTCATGCTATAGTGTGTACTTCATGTTATAGTGTGTACTTCATGCTATAGTGTGTACTTCATGCTATAGTGTGTACTTCATGTGTGTACTTCATGCTATAGTGTGTACTTCATGATATAGTGTGTACTTCATGCTATAGTGTGTACTTCATGTGTGTACTTCATGATATAGTGTGTACTTCATGTTATAGTGTGTACTTCATGCTATAGTGTGTACTTCATGTGTGTACTTCATGCTATAGTGTGTACTTCATGTTATAGTGTGTACTTCATGCTATAGTGTGTACTTCATGTGTGTCCTTCATGCTATAGTGTGTACTTCATGTGTGTACTTCATGTATGTACTTCATGCTATAGTGTGTACTTCATGTGTGTACTTAATGATATAGTGTGTACTTCATGCTATAGTGTGTACTTCATGTGTGTACTTCATGTGTGTACTTCATGCTATAGTGTGTACTTCATGCTATAGTGTGTACTTCATGTGTGTACTTCATGCTATAGTGTGTACTTCATGTGTGTACTTCATGCTATAGTCTGTACTTCATGCTGTAGTGTGTACTTCATGTTATAGTGTGTACTTCATGCTACTGTACTTCATGCTATAGTGTGTACTTCATGTGTGTACTTCATGCTATAGTGTGTACTTCATGTGTGTACTTCATGCTATAGTCTGTACTTCATGCTATAGTGTGTACTTCATGCTATAGTGTGTACTTCATGGTGTGTACTTCATGCTATAGTGTGTACTTCATGCTATAGTGTGTGGCTGTCAAAGACAGTGTGTACTTACTATCTACACCCTGCTGCTGATTGCACTATTTTACTCTGCCCATTCTATTTTACTCTTTTATTACAGTTTCTAAACGGTCAGATATTGAACTGTGTGGGTATCAAGCAGGAAGAAAGACTGTCGGGTATTAAAACTGTGTGGGGGTCCCAGGCCTAGAACTGCGCCCTGAGAGAGGGAACTGCACCCTGAGAGAGGGAACTGCGCCCCGAGAGAGGGAACTGCGCCCTGAGAGAGGGAACTGCGCCCTGAGAGAAGGAACTGCGCGCGCCCTGAGAGAAGGAACTGCGCACTGAGAGAAGGAACTGCGCCCTGAGAGAGGGAACTGCGCCCTGAGAGAGGGAACTGCACCCTGAGAGAGGGAACTGCGCCCTGAGAGAGGGAACTGCGCCCTGAGAGAGGGAACTGCGCCCTGAGAGAGGGAACTGCGCCCTGAGAGAGGGAACTGCACCCTGAGAGAGGGAACTGCACCCTGAGAGAAGGAACTGCGCCCTGAGAGAAGGAACTGCGCCCTGAGAGAGGGAACTGCGCCCTGAGAGGGAGGTTTGCCCTGAGAGGGAGGTTTGCCCTGAGAGAGGGAACTGCGCCCTGAGAGGGAGGTTTGCCCTGAGAGAGGGGGAACTGCGCCGAGAGAGGGGGAACTGCGCCCTGAGAGGGAGGTTTGCCCTGAGAGGGAGGTTTGCCCTGAGAGGGAGGTTTGCCCTGAGAGGGAGGTTTGTCCTGAGAGGGAGGTTTGCCCTGAGAGGGAGGTTTGCCCTGAGAGGGAGGTTTGTCCTGAGAGGGAGGTTTGCCCTGAGAGGGAGGTTTGCCCTGAGAGGGAGGTTTGCCCTGAGAGGGAGGTTTGCCCTGAGAGAGGGAACTGCGCCCTGAGAGGGAGGTTTGCCCTGAGAGGGAGGTTTGCCCTGAGAGGGAGGTTTGCCCTGAGAGGTTCGAAGGGTCAAAGTGGAAAGAAGAGTCAGGTTTTAAACTGTGCATATCAAACAGGGAAGGTAAAGACCGTTTTAAACTGTTAAACATTAATTCAGAACAATTGTATTGCACTGCACTATTCAAGTCAAGTCAGTTGTATTTGTAGCACATTTTAAACAACAGCAGTTGACAAAGTGCTGAACAGTTTGCATAAAAATCAAGGTACAATGCTTAGAAATCAAGCGATTTAAAACATATATACATTAAAATCACATTAAAACTAAGCGGATACTCTGTACAAAGGATTTAGAAATATATTGCATAATTTTACTCTGTCTATTCTATTCTACTATTTTAGTGCACTGCACCATTGCACTATTTTACTCTTGTCTGTTCTATTTTACTCTTTTTATTATTGTCTATTAAAACGACCATAGAATCAATCCATAAACAAGGTGGCCTGATTCCAATGTTAGTGAATGTGAGAAACTGTGATGTCTGCACTTTATGTGCTCATTTTGCGCCTGTATTTCTTCTCCTGTGAAGCACTTTGAGCTGCAATTCTTGTACAAAAGGTGCTATACAAATACAGTTTATTATTATTATTATTATTACACCCAAAGTATTCACACAGCTACCAGCCATTAGAAATGGAGAAGCAGAAATGGAGGGTGTGACAGAAATAATCGTTAGATTAGTCGACTAATCGAAATAATAGTTAGTTGCAGCCCTAGTGACACCAGTCACCTCATACATGAAGAATAAATATCGTTTGAGTGGATGCTGTTCAGAGGATCCCGTCTACATGAATGTCTTTCAGATCACATCCTAATGCCTCTTAACCTCTTGAGCCCTATTTTCAGAAAATCCGCCTAAAATAGATACCTAAGTAAATGGAAGATTGCTCCACTTCTACAAGGTCCATTTGCATGTTCTTGGTATCTAGGGACATCTATGGATCTCAGGGAATGTATTCCCCAGTGTCAGAAATATTGAGTATGTTAAATTGTAATGAACCAAAGGAGAATATAAATTTTCTTTCTTTTTTCATCTTTGACGGTGAATAACACCATGCAAAAATGTACCAGACATGAAAAATGCAGCACCTTCTTGAGATCATGTGTACAAAAGATCTAAGCAAATGAATAGGGAAGGGAAGATGATTAAACACGTGCAGGCTTGTTTCAATACGTCTGAAAGTGAGCCACCAACTCACACGGCATTAGGAGTGATGTCACAGCCCCAACTCTCAAACTAGGCCTGTTCACATGGCCTACATGACCACTGTTCACAGGATATTCTACACCACTGTTAAGGATGGGTACCGAATCCGGTACTTTTTTTTTGATCCACTTTTTCTCCCATTTTCTATTTTTCTCCCATCCCAATTTCGTATCGTCCAATTCAACCCTCCCCTGTCTTTGAACGCTGTTTCTTGCCTCCCACAAGCCGGCTGCAATGTGGACTAAGTCATACATAGCACGAGTCCCCTCCGGTACTCGAGGTAACAGCAGTCGCATCTTTCCACCTGCGCAGCTCGATCTTTCAGCGTCGGGGGTCTGGGCTTTGGAGGGGCCCCGCCCCCGTCGCTTCCTGATTCTACTGCGCAGGCGCACCAACCGACCTGTAGGAGTCGCTGTCCACAACGCCCGATCCCCACCCATCAGTTTCCCTCCCCCTAATACTGCCAATGTGTATTAGTGCGGACGACCAGCTAAACTGAAAGCAATGTGGAGCGCTGGGCTCGAACAGGGAGATGATCTGTTTGAGCCCAGCCTCCAGTATTCGTGGTGAGCGCCTTGCCCACTGTACCACGTAGCCGCCCTCGAATCCGGTACTTTTAAGGGTACCGACCGAATCCTTTTTTTTTTTAAGTCCGATGATGTCAACGTTTCGTTTACCGTGAAAGAAACCTATGAAGTGAGCCGCACGTTCACGTCAACGTTCACGCCACAATACAGCTTACCTAGGATTTGACTTGATTCAACAACAAAGCAGTCGGGGCGATGGCAAGTCGAAAATGGTCGCAAGTGTGGTTACACTTTACAAAAGCTAGATGCAGACAACGCTCGCTGCAATATTATATATATAATAACAAATTGTTCTAAATAAATAATGATAATAAATCTTTTGAAGTTGACAATTTTTTTACAACTGAGGTAGGTAGATACATTTTTTTTGACTAAAGTACAGAAAAAAGGTACCGTTGGGTACCGGTATGGGTTCAAATGTGAACGGTACCCAACCCTAACACACACACACACACACACACACACACACACACACACGCACATACACACGCACACACACATGCACACACACATGCCTCACCGTGCCATGGCTACTTGCTCTCGGAGCAGGTGACGTCACAGGACTCTCTCCTGTAGTTCCCTCCTTAGTCTCCTTCCAAGGTGCCTTCTTTAGCTCCTCAGCAGCCCCGCCTCCTCCTCCCTTTAGGACAGGCACCTCCTGGACAGCCTCTCTGGGGGTCCCCGTCTCCCCCGCCGCCAGCCCCGCCCCCAGAGATCTGCCAGAGCTTGAGGGCGTCCCATTGGCTGGCGCTCCTTTGGTCCTCTTCTCCGATTGGGCAGATCCTTTGGCCTCTGCCTTCTGATTGGTTTTGAGGTTGTTGTGTCTTGGCAGCACCGCGGGCGCTTTGGCCCGACTTGCCGGCGAACTTTTCCTTTTGTCCCCGCCCCCTACTTCCTCCTTCCTGGCAACAGCCCTCTTCTCATTGACTGGGCCAGATTTTGGCTGCAGAACAGAATGCAATAGATTAGAACACGACACAACACAAGAACACAACACAACACGAGAACACAACACGAGAACACAACACGAGAACACAACACGAGAACACAACACGAGACCAAAACATACGAACACAACACAACACACAAGAACACAACACAACACCCAAGAACACAACACAACACACAAGAACACAACACAAGAACACAACACAAGAACACAACACAAGAACAAAACACAAGAACAAAACACAAGAACACAAGAACACAACACAAAACACGAGAACGCAACACAAGAACACAACACAACAAAACACGAACACAACACAACACAAGAACACAACAACACAAGAACACAACACAAGAACACAACACAACAACACAACACCACAGAACAGAATACAATAGATTATTAGAACACCACAAAACACAAGAACATAACCTTGAACAAGGCCCTCCTCCATGTCTTAAACGACCTGATTTCAGCTGCTGATGCAGGAAACTCATCCCTACTACTACTCCTTGACCTCTCAGCCGCCTTTGATACGGTAGATCACCACATCCTTATAGCTCGCCTCGAGCATTACGTAGGCCTTAGGGGCCCCGTCTTAGACTGGTTCCGGTCCTACCTGAGTAATAGGACCTTCTCTGTCCAACTCGGTGATCTCACTTCCTCTGTGGCCCCCCTCACCTGCGGGGTGCCCCAAGGCTCGATATTGGGTCCCACTCTCTTCCTCCTATACATACTCCCCCTAGGCCAGATCTTGGCAAAACACAATATCTCATTCTATTGCTTCACCGATGACGTGCAGGTTTACCTCCCCTTAAAGCCCACCCAAGGGAAGACGTCAATAGAACCACTGCTTGACTGCCTGGCAGAAATCAAGTGCTGGATGTCCGAAAACTCCCTGACATTGAACGAAGGGAAAACCGAGGTCATTGTTTTTAATAGTGCCCCCCCGGCCCCCCTCACTGACGCACTTGGTCCCCTGGGTCCAAACCTCTCCACCTCTGTCAGGAACCTCGGGGTCAGTTTTGGCCTCGCTCCACTGGCTGCCTGTTAGCTTCAGGATCGATTTTAAATTAGCCCTAAATGTTTTTAAATCATTAAATGGCACGGCTCCCTCCCATCTGTCCGAGCTCTTGCACCGCCACACCCCCCACGATCCCTCAGATCAGCTGACCAGCTGCTATTGGTGGTACCCAGAACCAGGCTCAAAACTAGGGGAGACAGAGCTTTCTCCACCGCAGCGCCTAGATTGTGGAACAGCGTACGGACCGCCCAGACCGTGCATGCTTTTAAATCACTTTTGAAAACCTACCTGTTCTCCTTGGCCTTCCCCCCTACTTTATCACCACTAGACCCCTGGCCCTTCTATCCTCTTTGTTTTACTGTGTCCTACCTGTTTTTATTACTTTCATTGCTTTATTATGTTTTTAATCCTATATCTTGCACCATATTGTTTTGTTTTTGTTGCTTTCATTGCTTTGCTATGTTTTTTTTTTATCTTATACCTTGCATCACACTATTTTGTTTTTATCAACTTGCTTGTGAAGCACTTTGGTGCCAGCTGCCGCTGCCTGGAAATGTGCTATATAAATAAAACTGACTTGACTTGACTTGATAACACAACACAACACGACACGAGAGCAGAACACCACAGAGCAGAACAGAATACAGCAGACAAATCTACAATACAATAGAACAGAACAGAACACAAGAAAAAAGTTAAAAACAGTATCAATATAAGACAATACATCAAGAATCTTCACAGTCACAGTGTACACTACCTGATTGGCTGCTCTAGGTGTGGAGGGGGCGGGCCTCGACACAACCTTGAACTTGACATTCCTCGGATCCCGTTTGGAAACCCTCTTGGGCTCTGGATCGGCTGGTCTGGTCGCCGTGGAGACCGGCGGCTTGCTAACAGCGGGATGCGCGGCGGCTGGTCTGGTCCTGGCCGCTCCGGTGGTCCGTCTGGTTCTTGGGAGGGTGGGGGGGTTAGCGCCCCCACCCACAGATCCGTCCCCCTCTCGGGGGAGAGCACCTTTCACCGTGGACTCCTCGGGCTCTGGAAGCGGATTGCTGGACGTGGAGGATGTCTTTTGGGTGGGTTCACTAAGGTCCTCGTGGCTGGGTCCTCCGGAGCAGGCGGCTCCGTCTGGCGTCTCCGCCGGCAGCTCCCACAGATCCAGCTCTTCGCGCAGGTCGTCAGCGGGCGTCTTCACCGCCCTACAGCGCCCCCTCTGGAGCTCCGCGCCGTCGTTGGAACCTTCACGCCCCACAGAGGCGTCCGATAGTGAGGCAGGCATCAGGACCTCGGTAGGGGTCATTATGGAGGTGGTGGTGGTAGAAGACGGGGTGCGGGCGTCAGCCTCACCCAGGAGCAAGAGGCCTTCGCGGGGTCGACGGTCCGTCAGGATCACGCTGCTGGTGCTTGTCCTCAGGTTGGAGCTCACAGACAGAAACGTCTCATCTTCGTCATCCTCGTCATCGTCTGGGATTTCCGTCGATTCCGAGTCGGGCGTGGAGGAACCCCGCCTCCTTCGCCCGCTGCCGAGGTCGTCGCTCTCCACCGTGTCTCTGTGGGCGCGGGTGCTGCCGCTGCTGCTGCTGGTGGTCGCCACGGAGACGGCCCGCGTCAGGTTCCAGGTGTCATCGCCGTAGTCGCCGCTGTTGGCGTCCAGATAAACCGACAGGGAGTTATCGTTGGACTCCGACGGCTCGGGCACCGATTGGATTTTTCCGGCCACAACGTCTGCGCCGTTCTCCCCTCCTCCCCCCGGCGGCCATTTCGAGGCGACGACGACGTACGCCATTTTGTCCGTTGCCGTCGTGGTGATCTCAAACATGTCCACGTCCAGCGGGCTGTCTGTGCGCCCGCCTCCACTGAGGCTGCTCAGGCTCCTCGACGAATCAGGAGAGGACTCTCCCGGACAGGAAGAGGAAGACGAGGAGGAGGAGGAGACGGGGAAGGCGTTCCCGTTGGGGTCTCCAGCGCCGTGGAGGGGGAGCCTCATGCGACAGACGCTCTTCCCCCCGACAGAGAGGCCCTCGCCGGGCTGAGAGACGCTCATCTCGGGGCCGGAGGACGCGACACTTCTAGTTCCTCGATGCTCCCGGTGTTCTCGGCGGAAGCTCCTCTTCGTAACGTCTCCTCTCTTGTCCCGACTACAATATACAGGCTATTGCTTATTATAACCCGTTACTTTCATGCTGTTTGTTTAGTGGAGATGGGGAACAGAATGCTTCTTGTGGAGAACAAGAATTCGGGTTCTAGAACTTGGGATTCTGGTTCTGGGATGCTCAAATTTTACTTCCCAAACAAACAAAAAAGGTCCAGAAGTGCCGTTCGGACAAGTATGCACTTCTAAGGGCCCTTCAGCTGATCCAGGGAGCACTACCAGAGGAGCGGAGACACGTCCTCACCAGGGTCCACCGCTGGAAACATCTGGAAAAACAGGACGGTGACGTTATTATAAACTGGACAATATTCTATATCGATCAGCAATGGTTTTATTGTCTTTTTATAATTTTTTATTTTACCCAGTCCATGCATTTTCCTTACATGGATAGATAAATACACCAAAAAGAACAAGTTGCCCGCAGGAGGATACTCTTGCATTGGAAAGCAGAACCTCCCCCATCATCCAGATTATGGCTGAATGATGTGATGTCATTCCTAAAACTGGAAAAAATGTAATTTACAATTCGAGGATCAGCTGATAAATTCTACACACATTGGCAACCGTTAATCTCATATGTAGATAGAATAGATCCGTTACCTCCTGACTGAAGTTATGTCGAGTGCCATGTAGGGGAGGGACAATTTTCACTGAGTGGGCTTACCTGTTGATTGGGGTTGTTGGGGACAGTGGGCGTGTATTTATTTAATCTTCCACCTCACGTATTTAGGGTCACACGACCTGGCTTGTGTATCGGACCTGGAGTTGCACTTATGTTTCATTATATCCATAGCAAATAGACTTATCCTTTAAGAGTACCATATGCTGTTTAAGTGGATCCTAATTTCACATTTTGTATTTGTCTTATTTTATTTTGTATGTATTTATTTACTTTTGTACTGTCTTTTTAATTTTTCTGGGTGGGGCGGGAGGGAGGGATATTCAGTAAGGAAAAAACAAAGGACATGACATCTGTATGCAAGATATGAATGTAAATGTAATCTTTGAATAAAAAACGGTGTTTATAAAAAAAATAAAGAACAAGTTGTTGAAAACTACGTATAAGAGACTGTTCTTACTGCATCAATCAATACCCTTTCTTCATTCATAACAGTCCTTATTTCCCCCTACATAATGGAGACATATGAGCCTAAAAAAGGTTCATCTTAGGTCTCTACGTCATTGTGAATGAAGGCCTGTCCTCAATGATTTCTTCAGAAAAAAAATAAAGGCAATAATAATAATAATAATAATAATAATAATAATAATATAATAATAATAATAATAATAATAATAATAATAATAATAATAATAATAATAATAATAATAATAATAATAATAATAGTGAGGTTAATCTCTGCTTTGTTCTTCTACATGAGGAAGATTAAGTGGGCCAACTTAACCCCAAGAAGAACAAGCTTCCAGAAACGTGTGAAAAACAGAATGGAAACATCATGGAATTCACTGAATCCTATTCTGACAATATCGGCCAATGAGGTTTAGGCTGCACGGTGTCATTCCGGGACGGAGAAATGACTCACAGAACAACCATTTGAAAATACGTAGAATTCCTCTCTTGCGTCCACAAATCAAATCAACTAAATGGTGTCGAGGTATAGAGTGCACCAAAGATAAGCCTAGATCAGGGGTTCTCAAACTTTTTCATACCACGACCCCATTTTATTTAGGATTTGCTTTGGCGACCCCACACTTAATGTGTCGCGTAATTTCAACGTGAAATTAAGGAATATCGAAATAAAAGCACACGTTGTTGAACTTGATCATGCATATTTATTAGAAAATGTTATTACAGCACTATGTTATCATACACATTTATAAAACAAGGCATATTTAGCCAGAATATGTTGCCACAACATTAAAAAAATAAAAAATTAAAGAAATGTATTTTATAAAAAAAAATTCTTGCCACCCCACTGTCACCTTGGGGTCGCGACTCGTAGTTTGAGAACCACTGGCCTAGAAGATACTTCCTTTTACAGTAAAATATGTATTGTAACCTGAACTATAGGCCCAGAACATGTAAACAACACAGTAACAATAACTTGGTAGCTCTGTAGCTTCAGATATCTGTTTGTTTATTCAGTTGTGAAAATTATACCATTGTTTGATTTTATTTTTCCCTTCCTTCCTTCCTTCCTTCCTTCTTTCTTTCCTTCCTCTTCCTTCTTTCCTACTCCTTCCTTCCTTTCCGTCTCTGGGTTCAGTTCCTCTCCAACGCGGCAGCGTTCAGCTTGAACGTCATGTTTCTGGGTTCAGTGCCTCTACTTTTCTCCTACATAATGAACAATAGTAGCTCAAAAACCCACGGCAAACATAATTAATAGTCTCACAACATAAATCAATCGGTGTCATTTATATATGAGGATGGATTCTCAGGCTCAGCCACATGAGAAACATTACAACAACGACCTTGAAAAAAGGAAAAGACATAGAATGCATGGGTTGAGACTTGAGAAAGAGAGAGAGGAGAGAGGAGAGAGGAGAGAGGAGAGAGGAGAGAGGAGAGAGAGAGAGAGAGAGAGAGAAGAGAAGAGAAGAGAAGAGAAGAGAAGAGAAGAGAAGAGAAGAGAAGAGAAGAGAAGAGAAGAGAAGAGAAGAGAAGAGAAGAGAAGAGAAGAGAAGAGAAGAGAAGAGAAGAGAAGAGAAGAGAGAGAGAGGAGAAGAGAGCTGGCTCTATGGCACAAGGAAATGCTACCCTCTTCAGGAGAAACGAGGAAGTGATCAAACTTGATAGAATAGAA
The DNA here is from genome assembly GCF_963971535.1 of Notolepis coatsorum. NCBI lineage: Eukaryota > Metazoa > Chordata > Actinopteri > Aulopiformes > Paralepididae > Notolepis > Notolepis coatsorum. Next base: position 50,226 of record NW_028172999.1, read on the forward strand.
TAGAATATAAGTACTTTATTGATCCCGAGGGAAATTCAGCACCACAGATCCTCACAATGAACATTCAGTTAGTCAAAAGTCACAAATAAGAATAAGAATAAAAATACACAAACTAAAACAAGAAATTAAGTCTCTTGTCCAGGGAAGCGAACACACAGAAGGCAAACAGCACACAACAGAAACCATGTTCTTCTAGAAGGCCTCTAGATGTCCCTTCAACTCAAACCATTGAGTGGGTAGGGCTGCCCCCTCTTACAATATCTTACTAGTGTGTACTGTATGGAACCTGTTTGTAGGGCTGGGCGATTCATCGATTTAATCGATTAATTCGAATGAATGATTTAAAAAAAATCTTTTTTTTAAGAGTCACCTTTTATTTCACAAAAGGTTATGTTTGGTGAAAGTTAGATTTGCACTTTATTAATCCCAATAGGGAAATTCATTCTTGTTCGATGATAAAGAGGCACCTTTTATTTGTTTTAAGTGAAGTTTGGTGAAAAAGCAAGTTATTGCACTATTAATACCAATAGGGACATTCATCTTTGTTTGATCAAGAGTAACCTTTTATTATATATAATTATTATTATTTTTTTTTAAGTGAAGATTGGTGAAAGCTAGGTTTGCACTTCAATCCCAATAGGGAAATTCATCTTGGTTTTATTTTTTTTGTGTCAAATAAAAACAAAGGTTATTTGAATGATTTCTAGTTTTCAAGAGAAAAAAATCGATTAAAATCGTAAATCGGATTTAAAAAATAATAATCGGAGATTACATTTTTAGGCCATATCGCCCAGCCCTACTTGTTTGTAATGCTAATTAAGCCTACAGCTAGCCCCTTTCGTGACTTTCGGTTTGCAAGCCTGTGGCTTTTGTGACCGGAGTCACTTGCCCACCCGCCCCGATCACCCAGTAGCGAAACGACCAAGCGTCGTCAAGGGGCTCGCGGTGTGTCAAGAATACATCAGATCTGAATTTCAAAGATACCCAGCGTACAATATGGGTCTAACACAGCTTCACGATGGGGTCTGGAAGCTCGGAGTTGCTAATAAACAGTTTAAAACATTGTTACTCGACGAGTGGTATTTACAGACCGAACGTCCATCTCCGCCGTTGGTGTCACAGCGCATGCGCACCAAGCAGCGTTCACGTTACTGGGAAGAAGCGGAAGAACCAGTTTCCGACTGGGAAAAACCATTCACGTCAGCCTCCTAGTGGTAATTCCTACTAGGACATATGGGATTCTTTTATAGACCCCATATCTCCCACTTCGCGTCACGAATTGCGGAAGTATGGATGTGGGCGTTTCATCCATAGATATATATAGAGTCAAAGCGTGAAGGCTTCCTAGTTGTAGCAACGAGATGTCCTCTGGTTCTTCCGCTTCTTCCCAGTAACGTGAACGCGGCATGGTGCGCATGCGCTGTGACACCAACGGCGGAGATGGACGTTCGGTCTGTAAATACCACTCGTCGAGTAACAATGTTTTAAACTGTTTATTAGCAACTCCGAGCTTCCAGACCCATCGTGAAGCTGTGTTAGACCCATATTGTACGCTGGGTATCTTTGAAATTCAGATCTGATGTATTCTTGACACACCGCGAGCCCCTTGACGACGCTTGGTCGTTTCGCTACTGGGTGATCGGGGCGGGTGGGCAAGTGACTCCGGTCACAAAAGCCACAGGCTTGCAAACCGAAAGTCACGAAAGGGGCTAGCCTACAGCCTACATGTAAACAAGTAATCCTGAAAGATAATAATGTGGGATTCATATCAACTCTTGAAATAGCTGTGTTTGACTACACGTCCCAAGACATCTAGGATACATAGGATTAGAATGGCCGTAGTAATACAAACTGTACAAAGTAGTTTGAGTAAATTGCAAATTTTTCCATAAATATCAAAGACATTCAAATAACACCTGCATTGTACTTTTGTACTTATTTTAGGCCATTATTAATTCTGCACGTTTACATTGCACAACTTTTATTGTCTTTTATACCTATTCTTATGTCTGCAATTTATGCATTGTTTTTTATTCTGTCAATATGTGTGCTGATTTTATGCCTATGTTCATTTTATAATATATAGATAGTTATTCATATTTATTATTATTATTATATAGAAATGTGTGCATTGAAATGAAAATGGGTGACCTAAATTGTCTTTGAGTAGAAATAAAGGATGATGATGATGATATCCAGGGGGATAGATGTCAACAGGCTTTAGTCATCACTCAACAAGTCTAATATTTCTATAAACATGTAATTTATTTAGTATGTTGTTTTAAAAAAAAAAAAAACAGGGCTTTTGAGGTGATGAAATCACTGCGGCCAGGCAGCAGTGGTTCGGCAACAAATTGTTCAGAGTATATATCTGCTTAGAAAACTAAAATGTCTAATTATTATAATTTTTTGTATTTCTCCACGTGGTAAATACACAGGTCACAACATGTTTACAGGAACCTTTTGGAGTTGTATTTGGAGTGTATTTTGTGACTGTTGGGGACTAGGCTACACTGGCACACCTACTTCCAGTGAATGACGCTAAGCTAGGCTAACAGTGCGGCTGTTCCCTAAGCCAAATGCATGCACAGAGAAGAAAGAGTATCTGCTTGTCTAACTCCAGGGTTGATGGCAAATAAGCTAATTTCCCAAAAAGTTCCTTTAAACACAAGGCATTTCATTCAGTTCCCAGTAGTTCCGCCTTCAGCAGTGTTCAGCGTGTTACCAAAGGTTGTTGCATTCAAACAAACACTTTAAGTCGCCCAATGCTGTCAGTGTAGAGGAATTTGAGGTATCTAACCCCCTTTTATCCCCGTTCAAAACTCCCAGAATCACCATGATTCATACTGAAAACATGCCCTGAGACAGAGACGGCTATATAAAGCCAATCAGATCCAGGACGCAGCTCTAATCTATTCACCGCTAATGACACCAGCGGCCGCGGGCCAAACATAATAACTGGTGTTCTCTCTCTCGCTCTCTGGGGGGGGGGATTTGAGAAAATGATGTTACTTTAACCCTTTCACTGCCACACGACAAAGGGCTAACCCTTGCACTGCGACAATACAGAAGGTTAACCCTTTCACTGCCCCATGACAAAGTGTCAACCCTTTCACTACCACACTACAGAAGGTTAACCCTCGTGTGGTAGTGTGGTAGTGAAAGGGTTAACCTTCTGTAGTGTGGTAGTGAAAGGGTTAACAGAAACTGCATTTTCACATCATTTTGGAACATTATCATAGAGAGATAGAGAGACAACGGTAGGCTCCGAGGGGACTCTTATGGTAGGTACACAATCATACAGCTCATCTCTGGGTAACAGTACATTAGATTACTTTATCACTGACCTCAGCCTAGTGTCTCTCAGAGCATTCACAGTCAGCCCGCTAACACCCCTGTCAGATCACAGCAAAACCACTGTCTATCTGAACAGATCAACACCCAACCAGGAAATATCAAAACCAAACAAACTACACACTATTAAAAAAACACTACAAATGTAAAGAAAGTAGTATAGAAGCATTCCAAACTGCTATCAAGCTACAAAAGGTCCAATCACGATTAGACCAATTCCTGGAAGAAAACGTCCAACACAACAGCAAAAGTGTAAACGGGGCGGTAGAAAACCTCAATAACATATTTTACCTTACAGCCTCCTTATCCAACCTAAAGGCCTCAAATAGGAAAGCGAGGAAAAATAAAAAATATGCATGACAAATGGTATGATAATGATTGTAAAAATCTCAGGATGAAATGAAGGAACCTATCAAACCAAAAACACAGAGACCAAGACAGCCAAAACACATGTCTTCAATACAGTGAACACTGAAACACTACAAAAACACAGTCAGGAAAAAAAGGGACCAACACGTTAGAAACCAGCTACAGGATATAGAGGAATCCATAAAAACAAACAACTTCTGCACAAATGGGCACCGACAGTAAATCTAACCAAAACTAAAGGTATGATATTCCAAAAAAGGCCCAGCCTACAACAACACAAACACAAATTCCTCCTAGACACAATTGCCCTAGAACACACAAAAAACTACACCTATCTCGGCCTAAACATCAGTGCTACAGGGAACTTCAACCAAGCTGTGAACGACCTGAGAGACAAAGCAAGAAGGGCTTTTTATGCTATCAAAAGGAACATCAAGCAAGACATTCCAATCAAAATCTGGCTCAAAATATTAGACTCCGTCATAGAACCCATTTCCCTGTATGGTTGCGAAGTCTGGGGCCCACTTGCAAACCATGACTTCACAAAATGGAACAAACACCCAATTGAGACTCTGCATGCAGAATTTTGCAAATCCATTCTCCGCACCCAACGGAAAACACCAAATAATGCATGCAGAGCAGAACTAGGAAGATACCCACTAATTATCTAAATCCCCAAAAATTGCATTTAAATTCTATAATCACCTAAAAGAAAAAGACTCAGACACACTCCATAACAAAGCCCTCGCCTACAGAGAGATGCCCGCTCAGCCAGATGGTTCTGGGACTCTGCTCACAAACACAAGCAGAGCCACCAGACAGAAAACACACTGGACTAAACCAAATTATAAGAAAACAAAAAGAAAACTATCTGACACATTGGAAAGAATCAACCCAAAACCAGAGCAAATTGAAATGCTATTTGGCCCTAAACAGAGAGTACACAGTGGCAGAATACCTGAGCACTGTGACTGACCCAAAACTAAGAAGATCCTTGACTAGGTACAGACTCAGCGAGCACAGCCTAGCCATTGAGAAAGGCCGCCATAGGCAGACCTGGCTCCCAAAAGAAGACAGACTATGCACCCACTGCACACAAGAAGAGCTCCACTTATTTTTATTTTTTTTATTGATCTTTTTCCCCCTCCTTTTTCCTCCGATTTTCTCCCATCCCAATGTTAGTCGTTATGCCAATTCCCAATCCCCTTCCTGGTCGCTGCGCACTTACCCCCCACAGTCGGTCTGGGAGAGTGGAGGCTATCACGTGCTTCCTCCGACACACGTCTAGCCAATCAACCGCTTCTTTTCACCTGGCAGCGCGGACTCTCACTGAGAGGGTGTAACGTGTGGAAGGATCACACTACCCCCCTTAGATCCTATCCGCGCTGAGCAGGCGCCCCAACGACCCGGACCCACTCCGCCAGCTTTCCCACCCTCTAATACAGTAAATTGTATTAGTGTGAACGGCCAGCCAAGCTGGTGACAACGGCGGAGCTGTGAGCTGGATTCGAACAGGCGAATCCAGCGTCTCCGGTGTTGGTGACGAACGCAATCTCCGCTACGCCACCTGACCGCCCTCGAGCTCCACTTCTTAACAACCTGCCCAGTGCCCACTATACCAAGACATCAGAGACATATATTTCCCACAAATTGCAAACAC
>NW_028172998.1:0-12941 GCF_963971535.1 Notolepis coatsorum
TAATGGCTAACGTTAGCTAGCCGAATTGTTTAGAGACTTAATTAAGGGATTGCAACGTTGTTAGCTTGGCTATGTCACATATAAACACAATGTAATGTATCATGTTGGCTGCTGGCTGCTAATGCAGCCTGCAGATAATATTTGCATGTGCACTGTGTTAGTGTAAATGAATGAATGTTGCCGCTAGCTTGTGGCTAGGCTAGCGTTCTTTGCTAATGGCTAACGTTAGCTAGTCGAATTGTTTAGAGACTTGAATAAGGGAATGAAACGTTGTTAACTTGGCTATGTCACATATAAACACAATGTAATGTATCACGTTGGCTGCTGGTGCTGCCTAAATGAATGAATGTTTGCCGCTAGCTTGTGGCTAGGTTGGCGTACGTTGCACTGATCTAGTGACTAGTGCCTCTGTGGAGGAGGAAGTAAACATTGCCAGGCATTCTGGTCATTGTAGTTCTCCCTCTTTTCACCGACAGTTTAAGGGAGACATGACATGCTGGTTTGATGAAATGTATAGTGTAAATTAAATGAATAGTGTATGTATATTCAGAGGAATCGGCAGGTTCTGGTTGTCGCTGCGATGTGCGTTCAACTGGTCGTCGAGGACAACACCAAGGTTCTTGGCGGTCGGGGACACGGTCACAGCTGCATTCTCGACTGTGATGGAAAGGTCGGTCAGGGCGGAGGATTTGGCCGGCAGGTGGAGCAATTCTGTTTTGCTTAGGTTCAGTTTGAGGTGGTTGGTCGTCATCCAGGCGGAGATGTCGGACAGACAGGCCGAGATCCGCTCAGAGACGTGGATATCTGAGGGAGGGAAGGAGAGGAAGAGTTGAGTATCGTCGGCATAACAATGGTAGGAGAAGCCATGAGACGTGATAATGTTACCCAGTGATTTAGTGTAGAGAGAGAAGAGAAGGGGTCCTAAAACCGAGCCCTGGGGGACACCCGTCCGCAGGGGGGGCGGGGTGGCCGACAGGGTCCCCTCTCCATGACATTTGGTAGGAGCGGTCATTGAGGTATGATGACAGCCATGTCAGCGGAGAGCCAGCCACTCCCATTCCTGCGAGGGCCGCGAGGAGGATCTGGTGGTTGACTGTGTCGAAGGCTGCAGATAGATCTAGGAGAATCAGGACAGAGGAGAGGCCTTTCGCTTTTGCCAAGTGAAGTGCCTCTGTGACCGCAATGAGGGCTGTCTCTGAAAATTAATATCTACCCAAATCAAAAGCCCTGGGTAGACAAATCCGTCCGTGAGGCTCTGAAAGTGCGCACATCAGCATACAACACCGGGCTGGTGACAGGCAACATGGAAGAACACAAGATGGCAAGATACAACGTCAGGGAGAGCAGTAATAGAGGCAAAACGGCGTTACAAGGATAAAGTTGAACTTCAGTTTGAACAGGCTGACTCTAGAGGCATGTGGCAGGGCCTCAGTGGATATCAGGAAGGCAGCAGGACCGGACGGCATCCCCGGCCGCGTCCTAAAAGTATGTGCCGACCAACTGGCCCCGGTATTCACTGACATCTTCAACCTGTCCTTGGAACAGGCCGTCATCCCCACCTGTCTGAAGAAGTCCACCATCATCCCTGTACCCAAAAAATCTACGCCCGCTTGCCTCAACGACTACCGCCCTGTAGCCCTCACCTCCATAGCCATGAAGTGCTTTGAGAAGCTAGTGAAGGGCTACATCTGTTCCTCCCTCCCCATCAACCTGGACCCTCTGCAATTTGCATATCGCCCCAACAGGTCCACGGAGGACGCCATAGCCCATGTGCTGCACACAGCAGCATCACATCTGGACAAGAGGCAGGGGAACTATGTGAGAATGCTGTTCATCGACTACAGCTCAGCATTCAATACCATAGTCCCCTCCAAACTCATAGCCAAGCTCAGGGACCTGGGCTTGAACTATGACCTGTGCCAGTGGGTCCTGGACTTCCTGACGGGCAGACCCCAGGTGGTAAGAGCCGGCAACTGCACCTCCTCATCCATCACGCTCAACATAGGGGCCCCCCAGGGCTGTGTTCTGAGCCCCCTCCTCTACTCCCTGTACACACATGACTGCGTAGCACAGCGGAACAACAACACCATCATCAAATTTGCTGATGACACAGTAGTGGTGGGCCTGATCTCTGCCAACGACGAAAGGGCCTACCTGGAAGAGGTAGATAACCTGTCACAGTGGTGTCAGGAGAACTGCCTCTCCCTGAACGTCAGCAAAACAAAAGAGATGATTGTGGACTTCAGGAGGTCGGGGGGTCAAGGACTACAGGCCCCCTCAGCATCGACGGGGCACCAGTTGAGAGAGTGAACAGTTTTCAAGTACCTCGGAGCCCACATATCCGAGGACTTGACATGGACCACACACATTGACAGTGTTGTGAAGAAGGCACGACAACGCCTCTACTTCCTCAGGCGCCTAAGGAAGTTCCAAGTCAGTCAGAAGATCCTTAGGAACTTCTACTCATGTACAATAGAGAGCATCCTGACCGGCAACATCACCTCCTGGTTTGGGAATAGCACTGCACAAGACCGTAGCAGACTACAAAGAGTGACACGTTCAGCCGAACGCACAATTAGAGGGGGGGGCTTCCCACCCTCCAGAACATTTACAACAAGCGGTGCAAGGGGAAGGCTAAGAGAATTATTAAGGACTCGAGCCACCCGAACAACTGCCTCTTTGAACTGCTGCCGTCAGGCAAGCGATACCGGAGGTCTTATGGCGAGCAACAGAAAGACTCAGAAGGAGCTTCTATCCCCAGGCCATCAGGCTGCTAAACGAACAATAATCGCTAAACGAACAATAATCACTATGCAACAACCATCAAATGCACACAGCACACACACCCACACGCACACACTCACTCAAACAACAACACACTGCAGCACCCACTCTCCACACTTTAGATCACACAAACACACTTACACTTTATATTTATTGATAAAGGATTTGCACTACAACTCGTACACCTACTGTGAATTGTACCTAAACTGCACCTCGTCCCATTTATGCCTTGCACTATATAGTATTGTATATTAGTACACTGCACAGTATTGTATATTGTATGGTAACTACGTCTACGAACATTGTACATATGTCTAAACTGAACACTGTGACCTCTTTTTTTACTTCTAATTTTTACTATGTTTTTTATTTCATACTTACCTTGTCATGCACAGTCTCTGGAGCGCAACAGTAAGAAGCATTTTGTACAAAAGTATTCTGTACTTCTGTATGGACAACTATTAAAGAAACTTGAAAACTTGGAGTGACCAGTCCTGAAGCCTGACTGATTAGGGTCTAGGAGTTTCAAGTTTCTTTAATAGTTGTCATACAGAAGTACAGAATACTTTTGTACAAAATGCTTCTTACTGTTGCGCTCCAGAGACTGTGCAAGACAAGATAAGTATGAAATAAAATAACATAGTAAAATTAGAAGTAAAAAAATGAGGTCACAGTGTTCAGTTTAGACATATGTACAATGTTCGATGCAGAATAGATGTAGTTACCATACAATATACAATACTGTGCAGTGTACTAATATACAATACTATATAGTGCAAGGCAGAAATGGAGAAATGGGACGAGGTTCAATTTAGGTACAATTCACAGTAGGTGTACGAGTTGTAGTGCAAATCCTTTATCAATAAATATAAAGTGTAAGTGTGTTTGTGTGATCTAAAGTGTGGAGGTCATTCTGTAAGAGATAAGCAGTAAGTTGGCTGGATACAGCACGTTCAAGTGTTTTAGAGAGGAAGCGAGAGAAGAGAGACAGGACGATAGTTGCCTATGACGGTAGGGTTCAGGGATGGTTTTTTTATGAGGGGCGTGACTCTGGCTTGGTTTTAGGGAGGTGGGGACCACCCCCGAGTTGAGTGAGGAGTTGATGGTTGCAGTTAGGAATGGGAGGATGTCTGGTGCTATGGTTTGGAGGAGTGGGGAGGGTAGCCGGTCCAGCTGGCATGTAGTTGGACGGTTCGACGTTACCAGTGTCAGGGTCTCGGCTTCTGTAATGGGAGAGAAAGATGACAGGGTGAATGATGAGGTTCTCGATTCAGCATTTGGAATGGGTGGGGGGTTGGGAGAAGGAGCTGCGGATGTTCTCCACTTTTTCCTCAAAGAAGATCGCAAAGTCTTCAGCAGAGAAAGATGAGGGGGGGGGGGGGGGGGGGGGGGGTGTGGGGGGGGAGTGAGGAGGAGGACATGGTTGCATGCAGTTTGCGTAGATTCTTGGCAGAGGCCTCGATCCTATGGTGAAAGAAAGAAGCTTTGGCATTAGTAATGGTTTTGGAGAATGTTAACAAGAGGTTGTGATATGTGTCGATGTCAGCAGTGAGGCGTGACTTTCTATACTTCCTTTCAGCTGCTCTCAGGACATTTGAGCAAGAATCGCCCAGCCCTAGTATGTGTCTTTGTCCTGAGTGCACGTTGTGTGTCTGTGTGTATTGGTCAGCCTGTATGTCCGTCGTGCATGAGTGTGTGATACGCACATTTAGTGCACATAATGTGCATGTGTTTGTCTTATCGATAATGATCTGTGATTGATGGAGAGTGTGGTATTCAGCCTGTATCTGGCCGGGGGCGTATAATCCTTCGGCCAGCGATACGGCAGCGATATATTCAGCGACTTGTGGCATTTTGTGTCAATGAGTTGAATATTTGATCTAGGCTAATGTGTTCTGGCTTTTTAGATAAGACTATGTGTTCCGGAATGTCTAATGGGGAGGGGCTATGTGTCTTCTTGGGGGCAAACGAGGATATCAGAGCCTGTGTGTGAGTTTGTGGGGTGAGTTTTGTGGAGAGAGAGGGGATGTGCACTGATAACGATCTGTGGTGTGGCATTTGGTGTAAATTATTTGAGAGAGGGAGAGAGGGAGGGAGAGAGAGAGAGAGAGAGAGAGAGAGAGAGAGAGAGAGAGAGAGAGAGAGAGAGAGAGAAGAGAGAGAGAGAGAGAGAGAGAGATAGAGAGAGAGAGAGAGAGAGAGAGAGAGAGAGAGAGGGATGGAGAGGTTTGGGGCCTTGTGTGTGTGAGTGTGTCAGAGTGTGTGTGTCAGGGAGTGAGAGAGATCCCTGTGGTGTCAAAGAATGTCTCTGTGGTATTATGTGCTATATTTCATCTAGTGGCCACAAGTTTCACCCTAGGAGGCTGAAATTGGGCATGGAGGTCAAGTGTGTGTGTTTATGTTCATGGTAATTGGCTACAAGGGGGTGTGACAATGGGCCTATTGCAAATGTGCGCTTGTTGTAAGTAAACATTGTAGATAAACAGTCTCAATATTGAATCTGTTTTTAATTTCTCACGTTCGAAGTCGATTCAACATGTCAGCTTCCAGAAAGCAGACATACTTTCCACTGAAATTCTGCTAAACTGTACCATTTAAACAAGGTGCAATCAGGCATGGGAAGCAGACGTCAAACAACTGCCTCAACGATTAGTGTTCAATGATAATTACGAGACCTTTCCTTAGTTCCAGACCACGGACGGATTTGGCCAATTCTACAGCATAACTAATCGTTTTTACCTGTTTGTGTAATGTACTGTATTATTTAGCTTTCTGCACACATCCACTATGACATTGTGGAGAAACCCATCTATAGGCAGGATGGCTTTCATGCGGTAGAAAAACTTTCTGCAGAATATTTTTTTCTTCTTTTTTTTATTTCAAAAGAACAATCAGATATTTCAGGCATGCTCTTTTCATTTGATGTTTTTGTCTAGGGACACATTTTCCGGCGACCCCTCGAGGGTCCTGATTGAAGAGAACCTGTTTGAATCAAAAGCATGCTTCAGGAAATATGAGCAGCGGCTTTACTGTTCACCTAGTATTGTGTTGTATTGCTGCTTTCAGATGAAAACCCTGTCTCGTCAAAAGGTCTCCAGGAATTCGGAATTACTTAATTTCAGACAGACAGCCATGCAGTTTTCTCAGAGATATCTGATACTTGAGATACTGACCAGTACTAGCGCATGTTAGAGCTCTCCAATGGAGAACAAAATGGATTACATCTAATTTTGGTCATTGACTGTTATGTGTTTTGTGCCCTGATCAGGCGCTCCTAGTGTGATGTGTCATGTCTAGCTGTAGTTCCCTCTGTCGTGGTTTTGTAGTCCTTATCGTTTTCCCCTTCAGGTGTACCCATTTGTAATCAACCTAGGTGTGTCTCATCTCATCATTCCCTCATGTATAAGTATTCTGTCTTCCCCTTTGTCTGGTGCTGATCCCGTCTGTGCAGTATGTGTTATTGTTTGTCGTTACGTTATGTTTCCTTTGTTCAACCGTGGTAATTAATAATTAAATATTCTTTGTTGATTACTTTGGCTACCGTCTCCTTATTATGTTACATTGACCCGACTTCTAATTGTCAATGGTAACGTAATATTGACCTTAACTCTTTCACGGCCATACCCTAGTATAGTCGGGTTATCTCGCCAACGGTTCAGCGCCAGAAACCAAGTATACTCTGGTTTTGATCCTTTGATATTTTCCTTTGATCCCCATTCTATGTGGTCAGCCGGAGCCATCTAGATGACTATGATTCATCTACCTACGTTGGAATTGCAATGACGATCGAATATCACCAGGTGGCAGCAGTGGCCGGACTGGGACCATAATTACTACCGGGAATTTGATTCAGGCAGGCCAGGCCCATACCCCACGCCGCCGGAAAAAAATTGTTTTGTATCTTGCTGCGTTGTATCACGTGGTGGCACTGTAGAGGCGCTGTATTCACTAGTATGCGACCTTCAGCACCATGGACAGCGAGACGCTGTCACAAAACACGACCATACAAGTTTTATACACTACACCAAACTTTAGAATAACTACTTTCCAAATAATGGATTGTCCAAACGTTGGGTTATAATACGAAAGTGTCCTTTATATAGAAGTTTACCGGTGCACGTTACATTATATTTATCTACTTCACTGGCGCTCTCTCTCTGTGATAGTCGATGCATTACATCACTCACCCTCTGCGCTGCTGCCGTCAACATAACGACGCGTTCCTTACATCTCTGCGGCTTCAATATCAGCATCCAAATCATCTGTCAGAGTTATAGCTGTTCTATTTCACGGTCAGGTTCCAACAAACTGTCTTCTTTAACTCCCAGTACAGTACATCCAATAAAGTGCTCAAGTGATCAACATTCGGAGTTTCCTTGTCAATTTAAATGTCTATCTGATTCAAAACTCGCGTAATAATACCTCTGATTGCGCCCTGCTTTCGTCTCATTCTTTCAATTTCAGTCCGACGTTCGTCTTCACCCGGCGTTCGTCTTCACCCATTCTAGAGCTATCCAAAACGTTCATATCTCCGGGTTTCGGCAGTCGATTTCCTCCTTGTTTGAGATTGTCGAGGCCTGCGCAGGCCTGCTCAGGCGTGCTGTGTTGTGAATGACAAGTTAACTCATTCCTACCTGCTTGCCTGAATTTATATAGAGAGCACATCTCCGTGCAAATAGAAACACGTATGCTCCTGGCCTGCTTCGGAGTTCAGTGGCCTGACTGCGGGCACAAACAAATACAAATTTTAAAATAAAAAAAGCATTTTCCAATCAGGGCAGCCAGGCCATGCCAGTCTGCCAGGCCACCGGGGAAACTCAGTCCGCTAGTGGGTGGCAGTATCGCCTACCTTTTGAACTCTGATAGAAAGTGAACAGGAGAGGCAATGAATGAAATGGACAATCGAGACTCGCTCTGTGTGGGACGAGCTCCTGCAAAGCAATCGCTAGCAGATCTGCTTAGGCTCAAAACCTATAGTGTCCCGTAAACACGTGTAATTTTATATAAACGAGTAATCGCGATTTTTCAAATGATCGGATCCCCCCCACCCCCCCCCCCCCCCCTTGATGATTTTGTGAAGGTACATATACCTTTGATTTGGGAGTATTTGGGGTTTCAGGGAATCAACCAGAACGATTCTGGCTTATTACATATAATGTGTCCTATCTTGCGATCTATGGAAAAAGACTGGATTATTCCGGAAATGGGCGCTGTTTAGCGTGTAGCGTGTAACAAACTACAGTGTGTAGAAATTAGCTGATTAGTCAGTAATGGACTATGAACAATGCTTGTAAAATGAGCCATACTATTGTCTCCATAGCTATAATACAGAACACACGATGGGTCTGCAAACATAGCTAAAATGGTCATTAAGGCTGGCACCAAACAGTGCAGATGGCGAAAGCTGCTGGCAGTGAATGAGTTACAGGTCAATGACCTACACTCGAAATACACTCGAAATACAACTCCAAACCTTCCTGTAAACATGTTGTGACCGTGGAGAAATAATAATATTTTTTTTTGACATTTTCGTTTTCTAAGCAGATATATACTCGAAATAGTTTTTGCCGAACCACTGCTGCCTGGGCGCAGTGATGATTTCATCACCTCAAAGCCACATTGATTTTTGAAAAACTGGGCTTTTGAGGTGATGAAATCACTGCACCCAGGCAGCAGTGGTTTGTCAAAAAGAATTCTGAGTATATATCTGCTTAGAAAACGAAAATGTCTACTTTTTATTTTATTTACAGGAACGTTTGGAGTTGTATTTGGAGTGTATTTCGTGACTGTTGTGAACTAGGTTACACTGGCACACCTACTTCCAGTGAATGACGCTAAGCTAGGGCTACAGTGTGGCTGTTCCTAAGCTAATGCATGCACAGAGAAGAAAAGGGTATGTATCTGCTTGTCTAACTCCAGGGTAGTGGCACATAAGCTAATTCCCCAAAAAGTTGGCGTGTTCCTTTAACTTGATGGTCTAAGTCTCTCCCATTCAGTAATAGACTGGATTGATTGAAAGTAATTGACTGGATCAGTATTTGGTATCATTCGACACCAAAGGTATAATCTGTAATGCCGTCAAACAGCGGCCCCTAGGGACCCCTGGTATTGCATTGGAGTTGAGTGGGGAATAGCGGAGGGGTTACTTCTGCTGCCACACCCCTGTCTCTGCCAAGAGAGGTTTGGATACATTCACAGTAGAGTAAGTTACTGCACACACACACACACACACACCCACATACATAACCTGTTACGGTGGGTGGCGAGGGAGGTGAGAGAACCCAAATGCTGGACAATGGTAATGAGAGAAAGGAGGCAGAGTCGACGGAGTAGGTACAATGAAGGGTTTTACTGCGCAGTAGTCACAAAGGTACACGTATACAGGGGTACAAAACGAAAGCAAACTATAAGCACTAGGGCTGTCCCCGACTAAGGATTGGATAGTCAGACTATGATTGGCCAAATTTGCCGTTAGTCGACTATTAGTAAAACAAAAATATATATATATATATATATTATATAATATAATCTTTTTTTTTGTATCATTCCTTTGGGCTGTGGGGGGGTGCTTAATGTCTGAAGGAAGGTCGACTGAAGGCTTCTTGTCCTCTGCAAACGCATGCAATTGGTCCACTGATGGATACATCTTGATATTTGTCTAGTCTAGTGTGTTCATTAGATGGGTGAAATCCTCTTTCAGTGCCTGTTTCGTAGGCAGTTAGCCTCTGGTATGCGTGCCATTAGCGTTAGCCACACTTCTATGCTCTTTTCTTTTGGAAATAATGATAAAAAAATTAAATAACAAATTTTTTTATAAAATTATTATTATTATAATTTCTTTCGACTAAGAGGTTGGCAGGCGACTACGGCTCTTTCGACCGATTAGAAAACCTCAGCAGTGCTGGACGGCAGGAATAACAGGGAGCTTCACAAATGGTGAACAGAGTAACATGGCAGGATACAGGGGGTAGACAGAACAATGGCGCGACAAGTAAGTCAGTAACAGGCAGGTATAAGTACTGCCACTGATTGTAAGGAGCGCCAGCTGGTTAAGGCCAGGCATAAACACAGACTGGCTGAATATCATAAACACACTGAGACAACACCAGACTAGACACAAGAGGCTTAAACCATAATACACAACCCAGACAGGGGGAAGACATCATACAGGGAGCGGAGTACCAAGACACATGAACAGAGGCAGAACATCAATCATAGCTAGCCATCCTAGACATAAATGTATGAGAGAGTTCAGTATCTGGAGTTGCCTGCTGGGTGGCAGCAGAAGGCCACTGTTCACATTGTTCAGGAAGGGACTCCGGCTGAGATTGTGACATAAACCACTACCATGACATTTGGGGGGGAAATATTTATTTTAATGTATGTGCACACGGTTCTGCTTCAGAACATCATCTTCACAATTGCTGCTCAAAAGAGACATTTTCCACTATTGTACTTTAAATGACAATGTGACTGTCCCCTTGTTTTAGTGGCCTGTGATACAAGACACATCCACAATCTGAATCCCATTCGGGGATCAATTATCATGCATGTATTTTTTACGTCGCGATTTCCATTTCATTGTGGATTGCCCGCGATGGAGGCCATTTGTCCTTCGTCTGGCAAGCGGTGGGATCTGAGCATCTCAGAGCCACAGTCTTCCCTCAGCAATCACCCAGGTGTCTGCTCGCTCGTAGGCCCTGTCATCCTGACGACAGCATGAGCAGCACGTACAACTCACGCATGCACTCATACACACACACACACACACACACACACCACACACACACACACACACACAACACAACGCACACTCGTTCTCACTCTTTCTCACACATACAGGATTATACGCACTCTCTTTCACACACACACACACACACAGAAAGGCTGATTTGTCAGTCTGATAGGGGTGCCAGTGAGCCTGGGACGTTACAGAGAAGGAATCTATACAGGATCGATCTGCCGCGCAATTAGATGGCGATGAGAATTTCTCCCCTTCACTCTCCTCTCCCACCTCTCTCCCCTCTCCTGGTCGGATAAAGGAGGGATAAAGTGATCCGACGTGATGGGTGACAGAGGAATAGCACCGAGGGAGGATGATGGAGAAGGAAGAGGAGGTGAGTGAGCGTTTGTGGGTGGGTGGTTTGTGTGTGTGCGCGTGTGTGTGTGTGTGTGTGTGTGTGTGTGTGTGTGTGTGTGTGTGTGTGTGTGTGTGTGTGTGTGTGGGAGAGGGATATTGGAGGTATTTATGTGATGTATAGCAGCACAAGAGGATGTGTCAGTGGGACAGTGGGAGGGATTAAATGGAGTGATATACCATAGTAACCTGAGATGTGTGTGAGTGTGAGTGTGTGAGAGAGAGAGAGAGAGAGAGAGAGAGAGAGAGAGAGAGAGAGAGAGAGAGAGAGAGAGAGAGAGAGAGAGAGAGAGAGAGAGAGTGAGGGAGAGGAGGAGAGAGAGAGAGAGATGAAGAGAGAGAGAGAGAGAGAGAGAGAGAGAGATGAGAGAGAGAGAGAGAGAGACATACACACACTTGCCCACTAGGTGCAACAGCCTGCTTGTGCATACCATAATATATTACCCACCCACTAGCTAAGACCACATAATGTAATGCATCACACCATACAGTTGTCGAGTGTCCTTCGGATGAGACGTAAAAGATCCCGACTCACTATGGTCGTTATCTTACTCATCCTTTCTCATCTCCTCCTCTCTCCCTCCTACTCTCTATCCATCTTACCTTCTCTCCTCCCTATCCTATTCCGTCTCTCCATGCCCTCACTCCTCTCTCTCTCCATCTCATCTCTCTAACTCCTCTCTAATCTTCTCTTTCATCCCCATCCTGCCCCTTCTCTCCATCTCATCCTCTCTCTTTATTCACTCCCCCCTCTCTCATCATTATCCCACTCCTATCCACCTCCTCCTCTTCCTCCCTTCTCTCTCATCTCCTCTCTCTGACTCTCTCCTCCCATCCTACTCCTTCTCTCTCCATCTCCTTGTCCTACTTTCTCCTCTCCTCCGCTCCTATACTACTCATGATCCTCTTGTGCATTCCCTGTCAGTGAAAGTCAAAGTGTAGTTGTCACATACATTACACATGTATAGTGGCAGTGAAAGGGCACCTGCCTGCCCCCTCTATACTGTGCCTGTATCGCGAAATAAAATCAATTTAACTCAATTCTAAAGAACATTTAATAAAAAAAAAAATGAA
This sequence comes from Notolepis coatsorum, assembly GCF_963971535.1. Lineage (NCBI taxonomy): Eukaryota > Metazoa > Chordata > Actinopteri > Aulopiformes > Paralepididae > Notolepis > Notolepis coatsorum. The sequence continues at coordinate 11,996 of NW_028172998.1, forward strand.
AAGCTCAATAAAACTCTTAAAGCTGCAGTAGGCAACTTCTGAGAAATGAGTGAACACTATCAGGAACTTGGCAGGCCAAAAACATCTGACTGGTTATTGACGCTGGAGCTGATGTTTTTGTACGATCATATTTTGGCCTGCCAGTGATATTCCCGGGGTCGCATTGGAAAACTAAGACCACCACATCACATTACTCGTCACAATGTGCAAAACCATCTGCCAATCAGAGGCCGAAAATATTTGTTTTTATTCAGCTTAGAGCCGCTGGTTCCTCTGAGAGTCTGTGGAAAACCTTTGTTGAAAAGTGATGCAGAGCTTTGCTCTATTTCTGCTGGTCAGGTATACTCACTCTAGATCATTTCTGAGAAGTTGCCTACTGCAGCTTTAATAATTGATAGTAATTACAATCTAAAAAAACATGACCCTCCTCCTCCTCCTCGCTCCCCCTCCTCCCCTCCTCCTCCTCTCATTTACTGGCAAACTCAGTATTTACAGAGCGATTGCTGCTGTAATTAGTCACCCGAAATACTTGATGAGTTGAAAGACTTCCAAACGGAGCTACGTGTCTGGTGACAGACCATAATACTGCCAAAAAAAAATGACTACCCACACCTCTGATGTGTGAGTGTTCCCACACCTGTTTGATGAGATCTTTTAAAATGAGCCTCCTTTCTCATCCGCTCCTCAGAACCATAAGCACACGCTGACAGGGCACTTCACAGGCAAAACTCAAAGTGCCCTGCGTGCTCAGCTGTGGTATTGTAGAGAGTTGAGGCATGGCCATTTTTCCCAGAAGTTTGGGAACATTCGGCGGTGCTCCGACCTACTTCTAACCCTAAATCTCAGACTACTTCTAACTCCGGCGATCACCGTGACGAGTGCTCCTGGGGCGACATTACACTTTCTGAATGACTTCCGAGGGCTTCGGCCACAATTGGTTGTATCC
>NW_028172997.1:0-3000 GCF_963971535.1 Notolepis coatsorum
AATCCCAGTCTCCTGAGCCGTTCAGCCATTGTGTAGTGTGCTGTGTGCCTGGTGCCAGTGTATGGTAGTCATTGTGTAGTGTGATGTGTGCCGGGTGCCAGTGTATGGTAGTCAGTGTGTAGTGTGCTGTGTGCCTGGTGCCAGTGTATGGTAGTCATTGTGTAGTGTGATGTGTGCCGGGTGCCAGTGTATGGTAGTCAGTGTGTAGTGTGATGTGTGCCGGGTGCCAGTGTATCAGACCAGGCTGCAGAAACAAATTAGTGGGGGGGCATAAAATGTTCTCGGGGGGGCACAATGGTTTTTCAACACAAGTTCCCTTTTATACGTTTCAGCTGGGACAACAGCACTGTGGCTTGCTTGGCGCTGCCCACGGTGCTGAACTAAACAGCAGAGAGGCAATTGAAAAATCTAATTTCTCTCTATCTTAAGAACATTCACTTATACAAAAACAGACTGAACGGATATATATAACAGACCTGCTGGGGCAGCGGACTGAGAGCAGGGGACACAAACAGGCTGGATAAGCTGGTCAGGAAGGCCAGTAGCGTGGTTGGGGTGGAGCTGGACTCTAGCGAGGGTGGCCGAGAGGAGAAGCCTTGCTAAGCTCCAGGCCATCAGGGAAAACCCCTCCCACCCACTATACACAGACTTGGCTGACAGGAGGAGCATGTTATAGGCTCACACTACCTAAATGCAGCACTGAACGGCACAGGAAGTCCTTCATTCCGACAGCCATCAGACTATACAATGCATCACTGTGCCTCACTGCATCACTGAGCACAGAGTGACAGTTACCATCTTCCAGCACTGTACAATATTGTTGACATCAGTGCCCACTAGGGCTGTCCCCGACTAAGGATTTGGATAGTCGACTTTGATTGACAAAAAAAATAAATTATTTTTTTAATTTTTTTTACCAGGGTGGGCACAGCTGACTCAGTGGGCGGGCCCGGCCCCCTAATGCCCGCCCATGGCGCCGGGTCTGCAGTGTATGGTAGTCATTGAGCCTGCGTAGCCCAAGGTTGGTTGCTACCAGTGGTGGTGAAGGAGGCAATGTCCACCCTACATTGTGGGGAGCGCTTTGAGTGTCTAGAAAAGTGCTGTATAAATATAATGAATTATTATTATTATTATTATTATTATTATTATTATTATTATTATTATTATTATTAATTATTATTATTATTATTATTATTATTATTATTATTATTATTATTATAAGCGTGCTGGTATGAAATCAGTCAGGATTAGACACATTCATTCATGACACTATTCAAGATTCAAGATTTAAGATTGTTTATTGTCATGTGCACAGTTAAACAGACCATATAATGAAAATCTTACTTTGCTGGTCCGCCCTTCACACAAAATCACACAAAAAATCTAAGCAAATGAATAAAAGGAAGATGATTAAACAGACGGTTTTGTAGATACAGTACTGAATTCTGCCATCCGGACACATGCAATTTGAAATATGATTATAGAATATAAAATATCAGGCCTAAAATGGTTATGCGATTAAAATGCGATTAATTAGATTAATTAATTACAAATCCTCTAATTAATTAGATACAAAAAATTAATCGCCTGACAGCACTAAAAATAAGGTAAAAATAGATAAATATATATAAACAAGGCACAGTGAGTAACATTGCACGTTCCGATCAGTATTTACATGTGAATGGAGGTGACAGTGGGTCACAGCAGCAGTTAGAAAGTGTCTTTAGTGATTCATAGTAAGGGTATGACACACACACACACACACACACACACACTCACACACAGATACACACACACACTCACACACAGACAATACTCTGACGCCATGGTATTGGCATTTCTCTGCCACCCACATAGTCTGACACCATGGGGAATATTTCTCTGCAACACACACACACACACACACACACACACACACACACACACACACACACACACACACACACACACACGCACAAACACACACACACACAGACAGACATACATTCACACACATACACTTAACCCATCCTCGCCAAGTGGGGTCCTGACTCAGTGTGCAGGGGGGGGGGGGGGGACGACACTGACTAACCAACCCACTCTGAGAGAAAGACCCCAGCGGTCATCCCTCTGAAAATAGAGCCTCTCGCAGGCAGCGCTCTTGGGGGCCTCCCCACCCCCCCACAGAGAGAGAGAGAGAGCCTGGTTCTCACACTGTGACTCACCTGGGCGATGACTCCCCTGGATGATGACTCCCGGGCTGGAAGGGGAGAGAGATGCTTGTTCACAGCGTAACTGGGATCTGCAGGAGTCTTGCTACTTCAAAAGAACGCTGACAGTCGGCATATTGATATTTGGGCAGACAAAAGCCCAGGGGGGGGGGGGGGGGGGGGGGGTCCCGTGGTAACAGGCTGCCAGTGCAGCGACTCATGGACGGCTAAAACAAAGAGATGCTAGACCAGCATGTTCTGTGCCCCCCCCCCCACCCCCGCCTCCAAGTGAACTCCAGACACTACTATTTTCCCATAAGAATAACTGCAGGTCGGCTCATGGGGGGGGGGGGTGCATTTATATACCACTTTTATCCAACACGCTTTACAACTTATGCCTCACATTTACCCACTCACTCACACACGACCTGCTCATCGGGAGCAATTAGGGGTTAAGTGTCTTGCTCAAGGACACAACGACGTGCTGCCGGGAGGAGCTGGAATTTAACCTTCTGTTTACCAGTCGACTGCTCTACCTCCTGAGCCACTGTCAACCACGTTGGTGACATGTCCGTTTTTCACATGCGCTCCTCGCAGGCGACCAATAAGAATTAGGGTTCAGCATCTTTCAAAGTGGCTCTTTAACCCTTTCACTACCACACTACAGGAGGTTAACCCTTTCACTACCACACTACAGGAGGTTAACCCTTTCACTACCACACTACAGGAGGTTAACCCTTTCACTACCACACTACAGGAGGTTAACCTTTCACTACCACACTACAGGAGGTTAACCCTTTCACTACCACAC